>NC_040037.1:39118640-39203573 GCF_003713205.1 Coffea eugenioides
GAAAGAAGAAAAGAAAAGGGGAAGAGGGGAAAGTAGCGGGGAAGAAGAGAGAAAGAAAGAAGAAGAAAGAAAGAAAGAAGGAAAGAAGGAAAGAAAAAAAAAGAAGAAAAAAAATGGGAAATTTTTTTTTTTTTTTCAAAAACTATCTGAACGTAGATCTGAAATCTGAAATTATTTTTTTTAAAGTAATAATAATAAACACATAACTAATTATGATCAATAATTATATTTTTTCTTCTTAATACAAAAAAAACATGGTTTGGGTCGTCCAATACCGCGCGGGCACGCCAAGATTGGTCTTCGTCCTCTGGTCTCAGAAAACACAAACACCGCGCGGGCACGCCAAGATTTCACTTCCTGGTCACAGTGGAGGAGATATTAGCCTTGATACTACCCAATGAAGAAACGACAAAATGAAAGAAATAAACAACTAAAACCAATAAAATCAATATTCGGGTTGCCTCCCAAACGAGCGCCTTTCTTTAATGTCTTTGGCTAGACATGCTATGCTTGTTCATGGAGGATAAAATCTTGTAGCTCGCTTCAATGCTTCATCTTCAATATGATCCTGGTAACCCTCATAGATGGAGTAATCTTTGAACACACGAGCTACGGTCTTCCATGGACTAGTTGATGGCTCCATATAATCAAGCATTGATCGCAATTCTTCATCCACTCCTCCATCAAGAGCATTCAACGGTTCAAGATATTTGACCATAGCTACTCTTAACTCATTCCTGCCATGAGAATCAAGAACTTCCGGTATAACAAAATCAATCTCATTAACAGAAATCATAGAGTCAGAGTTAAGAAAATGCGGGTTAGGGAATGGAGATGGTGTCACCACATTTGATGATTCTTCACTGGATTCTTTCACTTGAATGGGTTGCGGTTGGGGTTCCATTTCTTCCTTTTCGGCTTCTTTTTCAACTGCATCTGTACATCTCTCTTCTTGAAAATCTTGCAGCTCCTCATCACTAGTTAGGCAAATTGCACTCTCATTTTCAACAATGGTTTTCGAGGGCAATTCTTCAAATTGAGAAGCCAGTCGATTTATTCTGGATGTCAATAGACACATTTGATCTTCCAGATTACTCATTGCCTCCTTCATCATCTCATTTCTCCTTTGTGTCTCCTGTTGGAATTGATATGTATTAATAGCTATTGATTCAACTATTTCTTCAAGAGACATACCTGACATAGATGACGATTCTTGAGACTCATACTGCTGAAAATTCATTGGCCCCGTTGTATAATTATAATCGGAGTTATCCCACCATTCTTGATCATACCCGTTTGGATTAGAGTTATACCACGTTTGAGACCAGGGTGAAAAATCTCCATAATTATTGAGGGGGACACTCAGATTATCTTGATATTCGGGGCACATACCGGTTGAATGATCCCTGGCATAACAAATTTTACAGGTTGCAGCAGCCATTCTTTCTCTAATAGAGTTTAGTGCCTCTGAATATGCAAACTTAGCAAAAAAACTAGTCTCATCGCCTTCCCCGGAAACAAGATCCAGACTATCACCAAAATATGGAGTGTTAGAAGCCATAAACTATATAAAAAAAATATGAGAAAAATAAAAAAATAAATAAAAAAAAAAAACAAAATGAACTCAAAAAGAAACAAATTAATCTGACACCAGTCCCCGGCAACGGCGCCAAAAATTGACAGGTGCCGAACCTGTACAATAATAATACCTACTCGAAGAAAAATACAGATTTTGTATATAGCGGTGAGTAGGGTCGAATCCACAGGGACTGGGGATAATTTGTTTCTTCTAGAGTCCAAAGTATGGGGGGTTTTGGATTAAATGCTAACTAAATAAATTAACTGCAGAAAATAATTAATTAAAAGAAATGATTGGGGAAACTCTAGCCAAGGGTACACATCAGAAATGGTTCATGCACTGATCATTGATGCAGAAATAATTTCAACATTTAGCAATAGATTAGTTATAGTTGTCATGCACGCGATAAACAACCAACCCTTCCTTAATGTCTCGATAGCTAAGGTACGACCGTTAGCTATTTTTCTAACCCAAAAATAACCCTAGGTACGACCGTAGGATTTAATTTCTAGATTGCATTAATAATTAGAAAGGCCCAATCCTAACCAACAAACACGCTACGAGGGTTTGTTTAAATTAGATCATATGCTCCCCTGACATAAACCCAATTACGCCAGTTGCTACTGAGGTAGAGATAACGAACAATTACGGATTCAATTACCCCTATTTAGCAAAAATAGCCTATATGAATAATTAATTATTGCGCACTAATCAATCATACACAAGGCCATAGCAATTAAAATCAAGGAACATATAAATACCAATAAATGAAGAAAATAATTAAAACAGATTCGATCTCACAGTACTTGTCGAACCAAATCGTCAGTTGTCCCCTTGACTAGAAAAGCTTAACCACGCCTCATGAGAAAATCTCCCCGTTGGGGAATATTGTCGAATACCTGGCGTGTGTCAGAGGCCAGTCCAAAGAAAGAAAACTAGAACTAAACTAAAAAACTAAAACTAAAGCCCTAGATATCTTTTGCTTCTGTACGTTGTCCCCTTTTAAAGCAACAAAAGAAAGATGACTAAAAGCTATCTAGGTGGTCCCCACACATGTGGACAAAGCCTCCCAAGTACTTCTTGTTTCAAGTCTCGTTGCTTTCTTTGAAGCCCAAATGACCAAATGCCTTTCACTAGCTTGTGGTCCCCCACCAATTCAAGGGCCCAAGGATTGAAGCCCTTAGAAGTCTCCATATTTTCCACAAAGTCCCTTCTTTTTGGTAGTTTTCTGCTTCATTCCTGAAATTGATTCCAAATACCAAATATGAGTAAATATCAGCAATTAACACAATATTTGTCAGGGATAGAAGGGAAAATTAATAATAAAAATACTAACAAATTATACCCTATCAGGACGTAACAAGGATAGAATTCGGAAAATATGGCCACAATCACCAGAAAAAAAAATGCCGAACATCTAAATAAAAAGAACTTTCAAGGATAAATATGGCTCAATTACAAGCTGATTATCGGTAAAATATATACACGGTATATTTGGATTGTGCAAAACATCTAAATATTGTGGTATGTAATTGTACGCTTCATAAACTAATAATTCATGTACCTTGCATGTCAATACCTTTCTAAAAGTAACATTTTTTACGCACTAAAATTCTTTGGAAAGTTTTCGTTGTCAATTTTTTTTTTTTTATAAACTAATAATTCACGTAGTTTGGTATTTTTTGCATACTATCACATGACTACCTAAAGTTCCAAAATACTCACATAAATTCTTATAATTTTATATAAAGTTAAAAATAAATGTAAAACATCTCTGGTTACCACGATTGACTGAGACACATTCTAAAAGTGCGTGTAATGAAATAATAATATCCACCTAACCTTCTAAAATTTTGTATAAATATCTACTCAAGCCCTATAATTTTGCATAAATATTCACATAACTCCATATAACTATAATTTTGTATAAATATTCACTTAACTCCGTATAATTTTGCATCGATTCATGATTTTATGAAAAATTTCTGGACCCATATTCAATTTAGTACTTAATTAAGCGTAATCTTAGTATTTCAACTAATGATATTATAGAGACCATTTGTCATTAAATTTTCTATTTATATAAAACAATAGAGGGGAGTTATGTAGATATTTTTAATCATAGGATAGTCATCAGGTGTCATATAAAAGTACAGTAGGTTATGAGTAATTTACCCAAGAAAAAATCATTTAGTCCGCCCTATAGACCATATGGTCCCAAACAAATCCAAAATCCCCGGAATGAGCTGGTGACCTTACACCATAACTGTGTCAAAATCACACATTTTACATACAAGGACACAATGCTACTGATAATGCAATATTTCACCATTTTAAAAGTTTTCCCCATCAAACTCCGTCTCAAATTTAAAGTTGTGACAAGATAGAATAATATACACATATCTACCAACATGGTATCTTGGATCTTGAAGTGCCTAATTAGGTAGACTTGCAACTAGCAGAAGTGGGACTTTCCTTGGTGTAACGATCCCATGTGCTTCAGTCATATCCAAATCTTCTGGTCTTGCTCCACCAGCCAATTGAAAATCAAAGTTGCACATCAAATTTGCAAGTGCAAGTTCAGCTGTAACCATAGCAAATGCAGAACCGGGGCAGCTCCTCCTCCCAGAACCAAATGGGATGTACTCAAAATTTTGCCCTTTAATGTCCAAAGAGCTATTCAAGAACCTCTCTGGCTGAAATTCCTCTGCAGCTTCCCACAATTTTGGGTCCCTTCCGATCGCCCAAGCATTGATAATCACTTGAGTGCCGGCAGCTACATCGTATCCCATCAATTTGACTGCCTTGCTTGATTCACGAGGAACAAGTAATGGAACTGGTGGATGCAAACGAAGAGCCTCTTTTATTACTGCTTTTAGGTAATGGAGATTCTCTAAATCATCTTCCTGGATGCATGATTTGCTTCCCAAGAATTGTCTCACTTCTTTTTGCAATTGTTGCATGGCATTTGTGTTTCTTAATAATTCTGAAATTGCCCACTCCAGCAGCGATGATGTAGTATCAGTTCCACCAACAAACATGTCCTGCAAAAACAAAAATAATGATAATAAAATCGGGACATAGAAAGTTCTATGTCAAATTTCCGATACAAGCTACATGAAAACTAATATTTTGATTCCTTGAAGAAAAATTTGGTGTTTGCATGATTGCAAACTCAAAATTGCTTGTTCTTTCAGTTATACGTCATAGGGACCTACCTCATAAAGACTATATTGCTATTCTACTTGTCTATGTTATTTTATGCTTTATAATAAGAATAGTTTGTACAGCTAAAACTTTTGACTTGTACTCAATTATTGTACAAAATATTCAAAAGGATTAGATACCTACTTAGAAGACAAAGAAATTAATGGACGAACTAACTCAACCATGGACCTTTATATAAAGTCGTTAATTTTTTGCTTTTCACTCTATTCTTAACTCATTGCTTGTATCATTCGATAGGGACCAAAACCACACAACCAAGATAAAAGAGTGCATCAACTGGCTCACATAGTATCTCAAAATTGTAGTAAATGGTTAGGGTTGTTTCAAAGTGTTTGCAAATATGGTGAAAGCCAGTTAACTTATGTTTGAATAGAAAAAATATTCCAGCATCATCCCATTATGAGGAGACATAGAAATATCCAGGATGGTGTCACGATCTAATCAGCGGACAACAAAATGTTTGTACTACTTCAACAAATCTGCACGTGAGCTAAGGCGATGCTATACTTCTTTATCTGAATTTGTTATTTTTCCTAGGTGATTTGTGTGAGTTTTCGAAAATCAATTCTTAGAAAACCAAAGCTCAAATCCAATGCCCATCAGATTTGCATTTTATACAAAAAACAAAAAAAAACTTATGCAATTCACCATTGACAGACCAAACACTGACAAACTTACGTATTAACAAAAGAACTATAAAACTGTAACGGGGAAGATAATCAGAAGAAAGTTAATTTTCTTTACCATGATGATGGCTTTGAGGGAATCTCGCTCAAGAGCGAAACTGGTGGCATCTGTTCCCTGGATTTCAAGCAAAACATCAACAAGATTCTCCTGCTGTTTCTCATCACCACCATTATCGTTTCCTCTTTTGTCCTGCTTCTTCACTCCCTCCTCAAGAAGTTTTTCCAAATATTCATCGAAATCTTTGGCCACTTTTTTCACCTTTGCTTCCAAGCCATTGATATTATTTATCCATGCAAGCCATGGGATGTAATCTCCAACGTTGAAAACACCCAACAACATGGTAAATTCCTCAAAGAGTTCCTGAAACCTGCTCCCACTTTCCTCTCCCGAATACCTTTTCCCAATGGCAACTCTCGAAACTATATTGTTCGTAAGTGTTGCCAAAATTTTGTTTATACGTATTACTGAAGACGAAGCACAAGATTCTCTAATTGTTTCCAACAATAGTGCAATCTCTTCTTCCCTTATGCTTCGAAATGACTGAACCCTCTTGTGACTTAGAAGCTGCAGTACACAAATGCTTCTTATCTGCCTCCAATACTCACCATAGGGAGCAAACGTTATGTCCTTGAAATTGTAGAGAAGTCTTCCAGCAAAGCCTGCTTTAGGCCTATTGGCAAATATTAAATCATGTGTTTTCATGACTTCTTCAGCTGCATCAGGGGAGGAGATAATTAACACTGGCTTGCTGCCTAGATGAAGCAGCATTGGGGAACCGTATTTTTGAGCTAATGATTTCAGAGAGCGTTGAGGGATTGAACCGAGTTGATGAAGGTTTCCGATTATGGGAAGCTTTGGAGGGGAAGGGGGAAGGTTTTGTGAGGGGTTTGAAGTGGAATTTCGCCATTTGACAACAAAGATAGTGAAGAGGAAACAAAGAAGTAATGAGATAGAATGTTTCAAGATGAAGGCAATTATTTGCTCAATTGGAAGTATATACATCTTTGCTTTTCCCTTCAGAAATATCAATTGGTTTGCTATTGCTTCTTCTGAGTTCCCTACTACACTTATTAGCTTCCTCCAAGTGCCACCTTTTGTAGATAAATTGAAATGCAACTTCCAGAGGGGGGAAAAATGAGTGCAAGCCTCTTTACCTAATAGGGACATTAATCAGGTAACTAGAGATAGATTTTAAGGTGGACTCTTAGGCCCTCCTCTTTTCCATTTTGAAAGTGGTAGGAGTTTTTAATTGAAAGTGAAAGTTGATACTAGTTTATTTGTGATTCTAAATAGGAACAACAATCATGAATAATTAATGTATTAAATTGAATAAATAAGGTTTAGGCAACAGAATGTCATAAACAATCATCATTTCACGCATTGGATAGATAATAAAAGAAAAAAAAAAGAACATAAAAAAATCACAACAAATACATTTATAAATAATTATGTATCTTTTAACACTCAGGGACCGGAGGTAAAATTGAAGAGAATGATTCAAAACATGATCCTTTGAGTCCTTTCCTTAGGTTTGACAATTATGAAGTCCTTTACAATGTAATAGAACCAAAAAGTCACCCAATTTGTAACTAAAAGACGAGAATGAGAAAGGGGAAAAAATAGAAAAAAAGCTGCTAAATTTAAAATTCTGAAGTTTATTTGTCTTATTTCTTGACTTTACTCGATGTCCCTTTCCTAAAATCTCCGAACGCAAGCAAGATTGCTTGCACAGGAAAGTGAAAACCAGGACTTTAGTATTTTTCTTTTCCCTATTCTCTTGGATTATTTTCTCCCTTAAGCTCTTGCAACACTAGAATATTTTGCAAAACATTTTCAGTGTAAGAAGGAACGGGTTCTGAATGGATCTTTAAGGTTCATACTCTTTGTTTTCTGCTTTTTGCAGTAAATTGTGCATCTTTTTGCTTACCTTTCACAGTAAATTACGAGCTTTGCACTTCCAAAAGAAAGAAAATTTCCATTTCGCCGTGCCAAAATGGAGTCATGAAGAAGAAGAAGAAGAAAAGCTTGTTTTTCAAGCTGGAAAAGGGGTCCGCAAGAAAAATTTAAATTTTTTGGACGGCTAAAACAGTAATAGATACAAGCCACACCAGGAAATCAGTTAGGTGAGATCTATGCAGGATTAGTTGGGACAAACAAAAGGATCAGATAATTAATGTACTTAATGTTGCAATCATACAAAGGGATAATAGCAAAGATAATGGCATCAATAATTGGTGATCCATCACATCTTTCTAGAGTAAAATATACATCACATTTTTCAAACAAATATAAAATAAAGATACATGCCAAAACTCTTCACTAATGTGCTTTGATTTAATGTGATAACACCTTAATTAACTAAGTCTAGGTTTTACTAATAACGTTTGGAAAATATTCAATATCTAGTGACTTGTCTAGTGAGTCATGCTACCCATGGCTGGTGTGCAGGAAAAGCTACACTACAATTTATTGTAAGCATTTAGCCTTCATTCATAAAAAAATCATTAACATTAATCCAACCAAATGGCTTGACCTTGCCAAAGCCTGGTTCATTTAACTCAATTGACACCCTTACCCAAAATGTAATGCAAGGTAGGTCTATTTGTCCACTTAAATTATTGGTGAAATATTTTTGAAGAAAAATATATTATACTTTCTCATTTCCATCGTCTTGACCTTTTTGGCCTCAAGCTTTCTTTCTTTTTTTTTTTTCTTTTTTAGTTTAAGTGAGAGGATTTAAATTCAAGATCTCTAACTTACACTCCCTCTCCCATACTACTTAATCCATCTCTCCCCTTTCTGGCTTCAAGCTTGGCATGTATTTATTCAGTAATCGACACCTTAGCTTCCTCTCTCATATTCTCCTATTCTCTATTCTTCTTTACTTGCAACAGCAAACTCCCTCTGTATTTTAAGCTCCCTGGATTTGCCGAAAAAGGATAGAAACAGAGACCGGTCTAAACCTCATAGTGCAGCCAATTACAAATGTCAAGAGGCAAGAAATAATGAAAGTTTGGTCTTATCTAAGCATTAGAAATATCATATGTATACAAGTATAGCTAAATCTGCATACAGTGCAACCAAAGTTCTGTTTTGTTTGCAGTTAAATCACATGCTCGGAATACTACGTCACCACATGCTCGGTTTTGTATGGATATGGTCAAGGCTTGGATCCAAGAGCTGGCCGCTGGCCCATATCACTTTTGGGTCAAAATTCACTAGTCCAATATGGTGCAGCCAAATTACTCAGAAGCCAAGGGCCCAAGATCTTGAACCATTTTCTTTCCTTTCAGAAACTCAACGTGGGACTACTACTCCTTATGAATAATAGGTCGAGCCTCACATTCACCCATACTAAGGACTTTGCGTCCTTACAAAATCCATCACAATCCAAACTGTCCGTTTTGTTATACTCGAATTCCAGAAGGGGCCCTCGTATGTGACATGTAGTTCCTTATACTCCCTTATGTAGTCAAAATCATAATTCAATGGCTTAGACTCACCTCACACAGAGATGTGTGAGATCATGCGAGATTCACTCAAATACTTGCTATCACAAATCAGGTCCAAGAGTTGACCCAAATAACTTTTAAGTCAAAATTCACTACTCCAAAATGGTTAATCCAAGTTACTTAGTAGCCAAGAGACCCAAGTTCTTAAGCCATTTCCTTTCCTTTCATAAACTCGATGTAGGAGTAGGAATAGTAGTCCGGGACTCACATTTGACACCATTAAAATTGTCACACCCCACGAAGTAGCTCTTGAGGATATAGGGTATCATTAACTATTACATCATATTTGCGGAAGCAATAAATAGTTAATGCGAGACTTATGTGTAACACTACAACAAAAGATAATAAAATGACAAATTAACTTGTCTATTGAGCCATACATGCTCATTATTACATGAATAATTCAAAAACAATATCTATTCAATCATTATTCGACCTTTCCAATAGTAATCTAGCTCTACCAATTCCAATCACTATCCGCAATAAACTCGTAAAACATACTCGCTCACTACATAAAAATGTTAAAGTGGTGGGGTAAGCATCACTATGTTCAGTGAGTAAAATATACCACCCTTGTTGGACCATGTATGTTACATATATATTCATATATTTGCAAATTGTTATACAAATAAGCACACAAAGTACACTAAGAGAAGCCAATCTTTGCACGTTGGTATAATATATAAACATTCATTAAATATTTATTGGCTCTTAACAGTTACATGTGTTCAACAACGCTTAGTAGTCAGGCTAGATTAATTTATTTTGATATGGTCTCCAACATTGGATTTGAAGTTTGGGGTACATTGGTCGTGAATGGAATTTTGGTTTAGGCCAGATGAATTTCTTAAAGATCTTAGTAGTCATAAGGATGACTTTATTCTTTTAAGCCTACTTCATTCTTATCCAAACCTAGAAAACTCTCCTGAGGATTTCCTTGATAGCTACAATGTGGCTTGTGTACAAGGACTTGTGTGGAACCAAATCTTGGCATCCTATACTGAAGATGATGCAAATATGGGCAATTGATTGTAAGTTTGACCATTCCATGGGACCCATAGAATTTTGCTGAAGGGGTGAACAATTTTTCAGTGTTGCGTGGAATTTAACATATGGGTTGTGAGAAACAATTTTTATGACTATGTCAATGGAATTACTTGAGTATATATATATAAAAGGTGATTGACAAAGTACTTTTGTTTTGTTACTGTACAAAAATGTTAGTTTATGACTTTTGAGTAAAAATTTAGACTATTAGGCCTATATTGTTACATGAACAGTTAAAGCCAGGGAGGTAGATGTAATTTACAAAACTTGAGGGGACTCTGTAATTGTCAAAAATCTCAGGGGTGGTTTCAAAAATTTTCCTTAGTATAAAGTTTGGTTCCTTCTTTTTCAGTTTTCTTTTTGGAAATTTTTATCCATCCTGACTGCGTTCTTTCTATCCTCCTTCGTCAGCAACCATTAATTAGGTTATGTCTTATACATTTTTTGTTGGAACCAAGGCATTTGTTGCTTTTTATGGTGTTTCTTGTAAATGAAGGAACCTGTACTCTAAACATTTCTTCTTTTTTTTTTGGAAATATGAAGAAAATTCTAAAAATGTTCTACAAAAGGAGTTGTAGTTCCAATGTTGGATTTTGAAATGGAAATCTTTGCATCTAGTAAATTAGAGCTCTCGTTGAGTTTGCATATGCAAATTGCAACGTTACACAAGGATATTTATTTGTTCTTTTAAGAAGAAAATGCATCCGTTGACCAGACCAGTTTGTATTCACATTATCAAATACTAAATTTCAAGAAAAACATAACAACATTATGTGGGTGATCTTATGGGTGGCAGAAAGGGGAAGAGTGGAAGAACCCCCTAGTGGCATAACACTGCATAATTTTGGGAGAAAGGGAGGAGGAGAGAAGGAGGTACTAAAGGACGCATAAATTATAGACCACTATGATCCCAAGCAGTTCAAAATCCGCAGGATGAACTGATGACCTTACACCTTATATAACTATGTCAAAATCCCACATTCAATACACAAGGACACGATACTCATCATAACGCAATATTTCACCATTTTAAAAGTTTTCCCCATCAACTCTATCTCAAATTTAAAGGTGACAAGATACAATGGTACTCATAGAACTACCACCAACAGGTATCTTGAATCTTGAAGTGCCTAATTAGGTAGACTTGCAACTAGTAGAAGAGGGACTTTCCTTGGCGTAACGATCCCAGGTGCTTCAGTCATAGCCAAATCCTCTGGTCCTGCTCCACCAGCCAATTCAAAATCAAAGCTGCAGATCAAATTTGCGAGTGCAAGTTCAGCTGTAACCAAGGCAAATGCAGAACCAGGGCAGCTCCTCCTTCCGGAACCAAATGGGATGAACTCAAAATTTTGCCCTTTAATCTCCAAAGAGCTATTCAAGAACCTCTCCGGCTGAAACTCCTCAGCATCTTTCCACAGTTTTGGGTCCCTTCCAATTCCCCAAGCATTGATAATCACTTGAGTGCCGGCAGCTATATCGTATCCCATTATTTTGACTGCCTTGCTTGATTCACGAGGAACAAGTAATGGAACTGGTGGATGCAAGCGAAGAGCCTCTTTTATTACTGCTTTCAGGTAATGGAGGTTCTCTAAATCATCTTCAGTGATGTATGATTTGCATCCTAAGAGTTGTCTCACTTCGTTTTGTAATTTGTGCATGGCATTTGTGTTTCTTAATAGCTCTGAAATTGCCCACTCAAGCAGCGTAGATGTAGTATCAGTTCCACATACAATCATGTCCTGCCGGAAGCAAAAGAAAGTGAAATATGTATTATCGATTCGTTCTTCTGTTGTTTTTTGTGAAACCAAAAAAAAAAAAAAAGGAACTAGAAACTTCTGTCAAGTTATAATAAAATTAAGGGCAAATTACACCTTACCTCCCTATGGTTTAGTATTTTGTACATAATCCCCTATAGTTTTAAAAATTATGTATAATCCCTTCATAGTTTGGATTAAAGTGTCAAAGTAACGGAAATAATTATTTGTAACGGAACCTATGAAAATGTCGAAATTACCCTTGTTTAAAAACTCAAATGATTGAAGTGACCAAAATATATAAACATAATATACACGACACACTAATCCCTTACGGTTTAATGTTTTACCATATAATCCCCTTATGGTTTTCACGATATATGCATAACCCCCTTGTGATTAATAAATAATTTTCAACTTTACATAAGAATATTTTTGATATTTTAATTGACTCCGTTATGGATTGTAAATTCCATTATTTTAACATTTTAATCCAAATCATGAGAGCATTATATAAAGTTTTTGAAACCATAGGGGGTAAAGTGTAATGTGCCCTAAAATTAAGCTACATGAAAATTGATAGCATAAATTGCACATAACATGGGTTTTTCATATTACCACAAGACCTCTTTAAATGGGTGTGATGGAATTATAATATTCATTTAACCCCCTTATACTTTGCATGAATGTCCACTTTACCCCTATGATTATTGCATTTATGTATATAATCTTCCTATGATCAGTCTCTCTCCTATGAGAGCTCTTTCTCTCTCTACGAGAGCCTTTCCCCCCAATAGTGGGAGCCAAAACTTTTCAACTCTGCAAACTTTTCAAACTTTCAAAAATCCAAAAACAGAGACTCAGATAAGGACCTAACAATTAAATACCTTGCTACCAATCAACGTGAATTTGTTCGCAAGTCCAAACAATTTCAAGTGTTAGTGCTGATTGGTGTCGGAACAGAAGGTGCCAGGTTCCAGGAGCTTCGGACATACTATTTATAGCTGGTCGGAGCTTAGAAGTTGGAACGGCGCAGAACAGGATTTACAGCCATAAATGCATGCTTTTTAAAGCCTGAATTTCACCTAGGTTTCTTCATTAACTCTTTGCTGCATTAGTTACTTTTTTCGTTTTCCTTTCTGTTTTTTTTGGTTCATGTTTGTTGATCTCCCAGTAAGGCATTTACCTAGTGGAAGGTTGCAGATTTGAGTACTCATCTGTATCAGTTTGCTTAGATCCTTTTCATACTTACAGAGAGGTGGGTCTCCACCTAAATCTCATATTACTACTATGGCTGAAGAGTTGACTGAAATCATGCAAAAGTTTGCCTTGAATAGCCATGAATGCAGTGTGACTGATATAGATGCAGGAGATGCTCGCATAGGCAGGCAGGAATGCCAGACCAGTTTGTTGGGGAGAATCAGGGGAGATAAAATAGCTAACTTTACTGGGGTAAAAAATTTTGTGGCAAGTGCTTAGGGTTACCCGAAAGAGCTCAAAGTGACTGAATTAGGACCAAATTTCTTCCAGTTCGGAATTCAAGGGGAGGAAGCTAGAGAAAGGATAATCAGTGGAGGGCCGTGGATTCTAGATAACCAGATACTTGTGCTGAGTAAGTGGTATGAGGGGATTGAGGATGATCCTAAGGCCTTCAGTATAGCACCACTATGGGTTCAAATGTGGAACCTTCCCTTACATTGCATCTCTAAGGAAGTAGGAAAGAAAGTCGGTGCAGTGTTTAAGGAAGTCAGGGAAGTAGTCAGTCCGCAGAATGGAGGCAAAGAAGGAAAGCATCTGAAGGCACTAGTCATGGTTGACATATTCCATCCTTTGCTTCGTGGAACAACAATCAAAGAGAATGGGCTAAAGAGATGGATTAAGTTCAAGTATGAAAGGTGTCCGAACTTCTGCTACAAATGTGGGATAATAGGCCACAGTGAAAAGGCTTGTCAGTCTAAGGTACTAGCAGGAAATGGGCAGCTAGAGAACCAGTACGGGCCATGGTTGAGAGTTAATTTTGGGAAATCTTCACCCCAGAAGGAGAATAACTATTACAAATCTTCTTCTAATAGACAAAACTGGGGGGTGGAAAATGGGGAACTGGTGAGGAAAGAATCAATAAGGCAGGAAGAGGAATATGAGTCCACAGCTCCACGGGGGAAGGAAAATATGAAAGAAAGGGATAAAGGAAAAAATACACCTAAGGAGGGAGTGGACTATATATCAAGGAATTTGAATGCAGAACTACAGGTTCAGACTCTGGTCAGCAAGGAAAAGAGAGTAGAAAACCAGGCAAATATGGACAAAGGGGAGGAAATAACAGTCGAGGAAGTCCAGGCAGGAGCTCAACAATCCAGCAGTAATAAGATGATGGAGCTTCTAAAAGAAATGGAAAGATGCAAAAAACCAGAATTCCAATGAACTAATGGAGAGGATGAGGTAATGGTGGACAGGGAGCTGCAAGAACCAAAGCAAAATGCTGATCTAACCATCCAGGAAGATGGTAGTAACAGTACTGTGCTAAGTGAGGAACAAGGTAAACCAGTGGGTCAAACTAGCAAAGGAACTCAAGTAGAACATCCTCAGAGACAGGAAAGGAAAACAAGGAAAACAACAAGGATATCAATGGGAAGGGGAAGGAAGGCTTTGCAACAGATTGATAGCAATTGTCTGAGCCAAGTAGGAACGTCTAAAAGGAAACTGGCTGTGGAAGATGAAAATATGACAGACTCTGAAACAAGCGAACACACCCAGAAAAAAAGCAAAGGGGGAGACCAAGTTATGGAAATAGAAGGATTAAAGGAAGTGGTGGGTGCCAGCCTTCACTGGACCCCAAGTAATCCATGAAGGTTATGGTGTGGAACTGCCAAGGTGCTGGGAGCCCCTTGACAGTTCCCCACTTGAAGGAGTACAAGCGACTCCTCTCCCCAGAAGTGATGTTTCTATGTGAAACTAAAAATAGGAAACAATATATGGAAAAGGTCCAAAGGATTCTAAATTATGAGCACAGCTATATAGTGGAATCGATGGAAAAAGCAGGAGGCATGGTCCTGTACTGGAGTGCACACACCAAAATACTGCAGGTCCAACACACGGCCTTCACTCTAGAGGCTCAAATACAGGACCAAAGCAGTAGTAGTGACTGGTGGATAGTTGGGATCTATGCTAGTTGTGATGACTCAATATGGAGACAACAGTGGTCGGTTATTCAAAGAAGGAAACATCTATGGGGTAACAAATGGATAATAGTAGGGGACTTCAATGACATTTGCTCCAATGAAGAGAAATGGGGAGGAAGAATCAGAGAAGAGTGGACCTTCACTGACTTCAAGAACTTTATCAATGAAAATCAGTTGATTGACATTGGCTACGAAGGTCAGCCTTGGACATGGAGTAATCACTGGGAAGGGGACGGTGAAATTAAACAAAGGCTTGATAGAACACTGAGCAGTGTAGAATGGAACATGAACTTTGGAAAAGCAAAATGCACTCACTTGAAGTCCCATGCGTCTGATCACAGTGCTTTGCTGTTGGATACTAACCCCATGGAAAGGAACAGGAAAAAGAGATTCTTTTTTGACAAAAGATGGCTTCAAAGAGAAGGAATAACTCAGGTTATCAAGGAAGCTTGGGACAAGAATGTAGAGGGATCCAGGATGTTTCAGGTTAAGACAAAAGTGAGGAATTGTAGAATTGCTCTACTTAGATGGAGCAACAAAAGTAACAGGAACTCTAGGAAAAGGATTGAGAGTATTAAGGAGAAGTTGGACCAGATTCAAGGAACTTCACTGGAAAGCATCAGGAAGGAAAAGGCTTCTCTCAAAATGCAACTGAAGGAAGCCTACAGGGATGAGGAAATGTTCTGGAGCCAGAAAGCTAGACTCAAATGGTTACAAGAAGGAGACAAAAATACCCAGTTTTTCCATGCACAGGTTAACGGTAGAAGAAAAGTGAACAGAGTGCAGAAACTACAAAAGGAAGATGGGACATGGACAGAAAATGAGATTGATCTGGGAACTGAAGTTGGTAACTACTACAGGCAACTCTTCACCAAATCAACCGAGAGTAGTAATCATGAGATTATAGATGGAATCCCAAAATCCATTTCTGAGGCTATGAACCAGGATCTAACTAAGGTAGTAACAGAAGAGGAAATCAAATCTGCAATCTTCTCTATGGATAGCAACAAGGCTCCTGGCATAGATGGGATGTCCCCCCTTTTTTTCCAAAAATTCTGGGATATAATCAAAGGAGACCTGGTAAATGCTATAAAAAGCTTTTTTCATTCTGGTATTATGCTAAAGGCTATTAACCATACAATCATTTCCTTGATCCCAAAGGTCCCCTGCCCCACTAACATCAAGCAATACAGACCCATTAGCCTTTGTAGTGTGATTTACAAAATTATAGCCAAGATTCTAGTCAATAGGCTTAAACCAATTCTGCATCATTGCATCAGCATTAATCAATCTGCTTTTATCCCTGGGAGACACATTCTGGATAACATCATTATCTCTCATGAGTACTTGCATCATCTGAAAAATAAAAGGCACGGAAAGGATGGATTTATGGCTGTGAAGCTTGATATGGCTAAGGCCTATGATAGAGTCGAATGGCAGTTTTTGCAAGATATGATGGGAAAATGGGATTCTGTGATAAATGGATAACATGGATTATGAAGTGCATCACTACAGTCTCCTTCTCTTTTAACATCAATGGAGAGTGTAAGGAATACATTGTACCAGAAAGAGGGATAAGACAAGGTGATCCCCTGTCACCTTATTTATTCCTCATATGTTCAGAAGGTTTCTCCAGTCTACTGAAGAGAGCAACACAGACAAGGAATATGGCAGGCATGAAGATAAGCAGACATGGTCCTTCAATAACCCACCTTTTTTTCGCTGATGACTCCCTGATCTTTTGCAAAGCCAATTCTCAAGAAGCCAAGGAGCTGAAGAGGATACTAGAGGTATATGAACAAGAATCTGGTCAGATGGTCAATTTAGACAAGTCCAGTGTGTTTTTCAGCAAAAATGTGGATGCGGCAACCAAGGAGGATGTGTGTCTAGAACTAGGAGGAATTCAACAAGTATCGCAAGGGAAATACTTAGGACTGCCCATGGTGATATCAAGATCTAAGGGTCAGCTGTTTGGTTACATAAAGGATAACATCAAAAGAAGGATGCTAAGCTGGAAAAACAAGCTTCTAAGCTCAGCTGGAAAAGAAATTCTGATCAAAGCTGTGTCAATGGCAATGCCTAATTACACAATGTCTTGTTTCAAATTGCCTTGCAGGTTGTGCAAAGAGATAAGCTCTATGCTTTCCAACTTCTTGTGGGGAGAAAAAGACAACAAGAATAAGGTTCACTGGGTAGCTTGGAAGCAGCTGACAAGGGAGAAGAAATGAGGTGGTATGGGATTCCAGGAGATACAAAGTTTCAATAGAGCTCTGCTGGCTAAACAGATTTGGAGAATCATCAGATATCCAAATCTGTTATCCAGCAGAATTCTAAAAAGCAAGTACTTCCCAAATTGCAGTGTGTTGGATTCCAAAACCCCCAACAATGCCTCATGGTTTTGGCAAAGCATCATGAGTGCAAGAGAAGAGTTTCAATGGGGAATACGGAAAAGGATAGGGAATGGTCTCTCAACAAGAATCTGGGAAGATCAGTGGATCCCAAACCAACATTTAGGAAGGCCTGTCACAACCAAGCCAGGAGACTGCCAAATTCAGAAAGTTGCTGATTTGATAGAAGGCTACAGGTGGAACAGAAACATCATTTTTAAAAACTTCAAAAAGGAGGATGCTGATAACATACTCAAGATCCCCATAAGCATCACAGGAAGATAGGCCAATTTTTTCTGGACAGGAAGTCAGAAAGGGGAATACACGGTGCAATCAGGATACAAGGCAATCCAAGCTAAAAAAGAGCAAGAGGACAGAGGGAGAAGCGAAGGAATTGAAGCTAGCTACAGGCCAAGAAGGACTGACATGTGGAGAGTGCTGTGGAACCTAAGGATCAGTCACAAAGTCAAGATCTTCATATGGAAAGGCCTGTAAGAAGCGATTCCAATCAAAGAATTAATATGGAGAAGAATATCAAAAGGAGACCCTATATGCTCAGGCTATGGGGAGGAGCTAGAAACATTGGAGCATCTTCTACTGAAGTGCAAGAAAGCAAAGGAGATCTGGAAAGCTGCACCAATACAATGGGATGGGATTCAGGAGCTGACTGGGAATTTCAGCAGGTGGTGGACTGCATTATCCGAAGCAATTCAGAGAGACCAGGGGATAGACCATATATCTCTCACAGCTTACATTTTGTGGCATATCTGGAAAGCAGGAATGATAAGGAGTTCAACAACAAAACGCATGAGCCAGCACAAGTGATCACCAAAGCCTGGAATGCATGGATGGAGTTCAATGATGGGATAAAAAAGACTAGGAATTGCAGTATTGAATCAACAACAGTCCCACCTCACAGGCAGGAACAAGAAGCTAGGCAAACTCTAGATAACAGAACCGTAGGCATGCAGTTAAGAGTAGCAACCAAGTGGAACAAGACATCAAAGTCCATTGGATATGGTATAGTTGCAGCTGACTGCAGAGGGCAGGATGTGATGGGATGGAAAATGAGAGAACGTGAGAGCTCAAACCAAGTTCAACACGAAGCTGAAGGTGTTAAATGGGCTTTGATCAAAGCAGCAGAACAAGGATGGAGGCTAGTATGTATTGGAGTCCCTAATACGGACCTTTTGCAGCAAATACAGGGAACAAAAATAGTAGGCATATGGTTAGCTACACTAATAGAGGACATCCGCGAGCTAAGTAAGATGTTTTATAAATGCTCCTTTTGCATAGGGAAATATAGAAGGAATGATCTAGTTTGGTTGTTTAGCGCTCAAGCCTTGAGCAATTATTTTGATGTAGAATGGGTTAATCCCAATCTATTGTGCTAAGTGCACATTGTATAGCATCGAGCAAGTCTCGCCTGTATATTTTCCTTTTCCAATCAATATATTCCTATCGTTTCGACAAAAAAAAAAAAAAAAAGTATATAATCTTCCTATGCTTTTATGCAAGGTGGTCAGGTTATTATTCGGTTTAATGCTTAAGTAAGGACAATAATGGTATTTAATAAATGACGTTACAAAGGCTATTTTTTTTATCAAACTTCCACTTTACATTTAATTACATGGGTTTATGTGAAAATCTACATGCGGTTATGTGTAATTTACCCAAACTAATATTTGAATGCCTTGAATATTTGGTGTCTGCACTCTGCATGATTGCTGAAGGCGCTTGGTAGCTTGCTCTTTTCAGTTATACGTTAAAGGAATCCACTTCACTAGGAACATATTCCTGCTCTACTTACCTATATAATGCATGCTATTTAAGAAGAACAGTTTGTGTAGCTAAAAGTATTTAGTTATACTTTATTATATTCCATTCTAAAATTCTTAAATTGTCATTGGCATGATTGGATTTGGACAAGAAAAACACAATCAAGATAAAAGAATGTATCAAGTTATTCACATGGTATGTCAAAATAATAGTAAATGACTAGGGTGGCTTTGGAACTGTTTGCAAATATGGTTCAAACCTATAAGCAGCAACGTATTTTATTATCTGAAGATTACTTGTTATTCCTAGGTAATTTGTGTGAGTTTCTGAAAATCAACTTTTAGGTTTTCACAAAATCAAATCCAATGCCATCAGTTTTTTCATTTTATACAAGAAATGCATGCAATTCAGCCATCGACAGATCAAACAATGACAAACTTATTCTTTTTTTTTCACTGACAACTTATTTAATGACAGAAGACCTGTAAATCGAAACGTTAAAATTGTAATAGGCAGATAATCAAATGAAAGAAAGGAAATAAATGGAGCTGATAATCAATTTTCTTTACCAGAATGATGGCTTTAAGGGAATCTCGCTCAAAAGCAAAACCGGTAGCATTTGTTCTCTGGATTTCGAGCACAACATCCACAAGATTCTGCTGCTCTTTCTCATCACCACCATTCTTGTTTCCACTTTTTTCCTGCTTTTTAACTGCCTCTTGAAGAATTTTTTCCAAATATTCATCAAAATCTTTGGCCACTTTTTTCACCTTTGCTTCCAAGCCATTAACATTATTGATCCATGAAAGCCATGATATGTAACCTCCAACGTTAAAATCACCCAATAACATGATAAATTCCTCAAAAAGTTCCTTAAACCTGCTCCCACTTTCCTCTTCTGAGTACCTTTTTCCTATGACAACCCTCGAAACTATATTGTTCGTAAGTGTTGCCAAAATTTCGTCCATACGAATTATCGAAGACGGAGCACTTTTTCAACATTGATTCAACCTCTTCTTCTCTTATGCTTCGGAACGACTGAACCCTCTTGTTACTTAGAAGCTGAAGTACACAAATGCTTCTTACTTGCCTCCAATATTCGCCGTAAGGAGAAAATGCTATGCTATTGAATTTGTAGAGTAGTCTCCCAGCAAAGGCTGCTTTAGGCCTATTGGCAAAGATTAAATCATGTGTTTTCATCACTTCTTCAGCTGCATCAAGGGATGAGATAATTAGCACCGGCTTGCTGCCCAGATGAAGCAGCATTGGGGAGCCGTATTTTTTAGCTAATGATTTCAGAGACCGTTGAGGGATTGAACCGAGTTGATGAAGGTTTCCGATTATGGGAAGCTTCGGAGGGGAAGGTGGAAGTTTCTGTGAGGGGTTTGAAGTGGAATTTCGCCATTTGACAACAAGGATAGTGAAGAGGAAAAAAAGAAGTAATGAGATAGAATGTTTGAAGAAGAAGCCAATTATTTGCTCAATTGGAAGTATACATCTTTGCTTTTCCGTTCAGAAATGTGAATTGGTTTTCTTTGGCTTCGTTTGAGTTCCCTACTACAATTATTAGCTTCCACTAAGAGCCCCCTTTTATAGATAATTTGAAATGCAACTTCTAAATGAATGTAAGCCTCTTTTTACCTGATAGAGACATTGATCAGGTAACTGAAAATCTTTGATTAGATTCTTAAACCCTCTTCTTTTTCATTTGAACATGGTAGGAATTTTTAATTGAAAGTGGAAATTGGAACTAACTTTATTCGTAATCCTAAATATGAACAATAATCACGAATGATGTATTAAGTTGAATAAGGTTTAGGCAGCAGAATGTCATAATCAATCATCATTTCACGCATTGAAATAGCAAATAAAACAACAAAAAATGTAGATAAAAAATTCACAACAACAGTTACAACTAATTCTGTATTTTTTTAACACATCAGGGGTCCAGATGGTAAAAAAAAAAATATTCTGAAGTTTATTTGTCGTATTTTTTGACTTTACTCGATGGCCTTTCCCTAAAATCTCCAAAATTAATCAGGATTGCCTGCACAGGAAAGTGAAAGCCGGCACTCTTCCCCTCCCCCCCCCCCCCCCCCCCCAACACAGCACCCGAAAAAACAAACAATCCTCTTGGTCTATTTTCTCCCTTAAGCTCTTAGAATACTAGAATATCTTATAAAACATTTTTTTAAAAATTAAGGGGTATAACTTGTCAGTGTAAAAATGAAGGGGATCTGAATGGTTCTTTAAAGTTCATACTCTTTGTTTCTGCCTTTGCAGTAAAATTATGCATTATTGCTTACTTTTCAGAGTGAATTACAAGTTTTCCAATTCCAAAAGAAAAAAAAATCCACTTAGCCATGCCAAAATCGAATCATGAAGAAGAAGAAGAAGAAAAACATGTATTTCAAATTGGAAAAGTGGTCTGCGTGAAAATTTAAAATATTTGGACGGCTAAAACAATAATAGATACAATGATTGGTTGCGACAAAAAAAAAACGATTAGATAATTAATCTACTTAATATTGCAATCATACAAAGGGATCATAGCAAAGATAATGGTATCATTGGTGATCCATCACATCTTTCTAGAGTAAAATATACATCACATTTTTTAAACAAATATAAGATAAAAATACATGCCAATACTCTTCACTAATGTGCTTTGATATACTGTCATAACACCTTTAATTAATTAAGTCTAGATTTTACCTAAAAAAGTTTGGTAATATTCAACATCTACTTCTGACTAAATAGTTTGTTATGTTTCACGGCAAACACTTGGATAGACTTGGCTTGTATAGACCATGTAATCCAAATTTTAACACACCATCTTACCAACCCAAAAATTGAAGATGTAGTAAAATTTAGACTGCATGATCTATAAGGCTAAATCTATGTAAGTTTTCTTATTTTTCTTGTTTCAAAATTCGAACTGCTTTTCTTTTTAAAAGACCATATTGAAGACCCCTCCCCCACCAAATTGTGATTCACAATGTAAGTGATCTACCAATTCTAACCTCAAAATTTGTAGCCGGGTTGTTAGATGGTTTGATTCACAACTGAGAGTTTATTTTTAGGATGTAAAAACTTGAGTTTTTAAATGTGAAGGACCAATTTGCTTCGTTTTAAATGTGAGGGACGAAAAGAATATTTTTATGAAATATGAGGGATGAAACATGTCATTTTCCCTTAGCAAAATAATAACCAAAAATCACATCTGATTTCAAATTCCCTTTTTTTTTTACTAGAGCTTTTTAACTTTCTTTTTTTGGATACGACGACGACGACGATGATGACGAGGTGGTGAAATTGGAGAGTGAAGATGAAAGTTTCAGTGGTAACATTGCAAATGTGGGTAATTTGGGCACGAAGACAGGAAATTTTTAGAATTTCAATTCTGCCCCTAAACTAGTGTTTTTCTTCAAGAAATAAAACAGGAAAACAAACTTTTTAAAATTATAATTAAGCCCCTCAATTGATCCCTGTTGTTTAGAAAATTGGGATAGTTTGGGAATTTCAAACTTCTTTGTTCCATATCAGTTTAAATCACAGGGAGTTTCATGGAAATGTTTGAAAGATAAGGAGGTTCCATGAATTTCAGTTCACTTATATTATCCTCTAATTTATCAATGAGAGGCTTGAATGAATTTGAAAACTTCAAGGATGTCTTAATCAGTTCTCCAAAGTAAAAAGTTGGTTCCAATTAACAACACCATTCTAACAATGTTAGGTTGATAATTAGTTGACTATACTTAATTTATCAAAGATAGGCTTCATTGAAATTACACACTTTTTAAGGGACATTTTTTTTTTATAAAAACAATATTAAAAAAATGAATCCCTGCTATTACTGTTGAGCCCCTTCTATTGTTATTTTCCTCTCCCTCTATCTCCACCACCACAATCACCATATTCTGTCATCTCAACCCCAACCCAAAAACACACACACACACACACAATGTGAGCTCAATGCAACACATATCCTTATGGAATCAGAGATTAAAATTGGAAACATCATTTAGAAAATCATATGAACCATAGTATTATTATTATTTTACGCTTATAACATTTGAATACATTGAATATACTCATGAGCCTTTCGTAACAATAACATACTTGAGATGCAAGCATGGAAGAGCACAATGCACAGCCACTATCTCTAATTATAGGTGATAGGCATTGTTATATTCGTAGAATTGGACGCATTCCACGTTTGGTTTTCTAAATTCACTTCAATTCTTCTCCTAATTACATAACCCTTGAAATGTTTGGATTCGTACTCTTTGCAATCACTCCTTAGGAGCAAAATGGCAAACGCGTTAACTAAACTATCAAAGATTTTTTTTTTGTTTTGATTACTAAAATTTGTTTTAGCCAAGTTGGTCAATCAAATAATGAAAAGTACATTAATTTTTTGTCAGAAACAAAAATATATAGGTCCAAAGATGTATTTTTACATTAGTTGAGAGATCAATTTGACAAAAGAAAAAGTTTAATGACTAGAAATAAGAAATCTTAATTAGTTCCATGGCCACTTATACCATTTATTCTATTCTTAATCCGTTAATATTTTTAATTAGACATTAGTATATATAGGCACCTCATCCACACATAATAATAATTACAATTCTTGATGAAATCATGTTGCCCAAAACCACCTATAAATATGAATCAAAAGAAGTAAGTGTACAAATATAAAATTGTAATCATTGTATATATCAAGCTGCTGTGATAGATAGATAGACGTGTAAACGAATTTAATTAAATTGAATACTCTAATTATAAAGTTCGTGTGCTAGCTTGTACTCGCGTTCAAACTCGACCTGTTGATCCACGGAATCGATTTCATACCACACTTTTTATCAAATTGTGATCAAGTAAATTGAATATTATGCATACATTTCATGCTATAACTAAAACCACATTTTAATGAATATTAATTGTTCGCCCTATTAACGTAAGACTGATAATATTTGTAATTACTACTTTGTACCCTTAGACAGAGCACTTGGACAGAGGCGCCAACCCAGAGGCCCCCTTTGCGTTTCGGCCTTTTTGGATTCAGATTCCTTGCCTCGTGCTATCCAAAAGTTAGCCTTTTGGGTAGTGCTGTGGATTAGCTTTAGGTTAGTGTTTGTGTGTGTTTCTTGCTGCTGTTGAAAGATTCCTTGCCTCGTATCCGCATTTATTGCCCAAATCGTTTTTCGAATTTTCAAGGAAAGGGAAAAGGTTGAAGGCATTGGAAGCATAAGCAAAGGGATCATCAATGGAGACTGAGCTCAAAGAGATTTTAAACGAACTTAATTCTCTGCAAAATTCATTGCCAGATCCCTCTCATCAATCCCAAATCCATCAAGTAAGCCTCCCTATTATTGGGCTTTTCAGCTATTTAATTTTGATTCCATTCTTCTGTTCTAATTTTAATACAGTTGCTGTATATATTGTAGTTAGCTCCGAAAGATCAAAGCTTGCATGACATATGAAATTAAAAGGGAATTTTAGAAATTCTTGAATTTCAAGTTATGTTAACTTTAAATGCCAATTTGAGGTTATATCAGGAGGAATTCAGTATGTTGAATCTCATATAAACTGTGGGTTTTGCTGGTTTTCTTTTGTTATTTTGTTTCTTTTTATGGGGGACAGGTTTTGATTAATGTAGAACTGGAGCTTGAATAAAGGGGAATAATCCCCAAGTACGTTGACTATACTATTGCAAAGAATCGTTATGTGCAAACATCTTGATGCAAAGAACAGCTGCTAGAGCAGGCCTGCAAAGACTTAAAAGTCAGCTGCTTTTTGGGTTTTGTCCAAATGGCTGATCGGTTCTAGTTATAAAGTTTAATGTTTTCTGCTAATGCCATATAAATTCGTTGTTTTTCTGGGTTCTGAATTTTGACCAAATTCCATATTAGTTCTGATTAAAAAGTTGAATTTTTCCAATACAAATAATGGGTTTTGCTTGGTGTTGGATTTTTGTTTTTTTTTTTTTTTAAAAAGTTTCAATCTTTTTCACTGCAATGTGTGCATATAAGGAAATGTGGTTTAATGGCTTAGTGTTTGTGCTTTTAGTTACAATGTCGAATTGAAAGGCTCTCCAATCTTGCTAAGTCAGGAGGCATGCACCGCTCAAAAGTTAAGGTAACTGTGTTCAGCTACTCCTATGGTTGTATCATATCATTTCAGCTGCTTTACTATATTGCATCCCATAATCTTATACTTATTCTATTTTAGGATATGAGTGCTGAAGTTGTTGATAGCAATCCCTACAGTAGGCTTATGGCACTTCAGAGAATGGGCATTGTGCAAAACTATGAAAGAATAAGGCAATTTTCAATTGCCATTGTTGTAAGTATCTTAGCATATCCCGTTATCCTTATTTGTTATGTTTCCAATGCCTGTTTCTCATTTCACATGATTGTCTTAATATGCTGCTCTTTCTCAAGATTTGTGCATGATCATTGTTCTAGTTCATAAATACATATGTTTAGGTTTGGAAGTTACACGAGATTAGAAAGGCATCTTTATTATTCTTTACTTGTTGATGTGAAGATTTATTCATATCATTTGCTTTTTCAAATTATTAAAACAACTCCTGAACCTGATATTGTTTTAAATATGGACTTGTTTATCAGTCTACTATATATCATATCCAATTTCTAGTAAATAGTTTTTATCCACTTGATAAGTTTATCTGAAACTCCACTGGGAGCTCAATGTTGTGCTTTGATTTTGGAGAGGATAGATGAGTTGGATCTTTCAATCACACTATATTTCTGCCTCCAAAAATAAGCTTTGCCTCTCTTCATTCTCTGATTTTATGTACAGGGTATAGGTGGTGTGGGCAGTGTTGCCGCTGAAATGTTGACAAGGTGTGGCATTGGTCGTCTATTGTTGTATGATTATGACAAAGTGGAGTTAGCTAACATGAATAGGCTTTTCTTCCGTCCAGAGCAGGTTTGTTCTTGACGCATTTTCAGATTCTGTTTCCTCTCGTTGGATAGTATGATGTAGATACTAAATCAGTACATTTTATTTGATTTTTTAAATTTATTTTCTTCCTTTTTTCCTCGAAAAGAAAGCTGAGGTGTTTTAATTTGGGCATGTATGGTTGTTTCTCCCAAGTTTTCAACAATATTCATGGAATCATAATGCTGCTATCTTTAAATATGAAATTATAATCTATAGTTACTTGTCTAACTGTCAATTTTTTTTCCTTCTTCTTCTTTGTCTTAGGTTGGCATGACGAAAACAGAAGCTGCTGTTGAAACTCTTTCTGACATTAATCCAGATGTTGTCTTTGAGGTGATGTTTTCAAGTGATATTCCTGCTTCTGATTCCTTTGCCTTTTATACTCCTAACCCTTCAATGTTTGCCCTTGTTTATGCCAAATTTGCTGCATGGAAGTCAGTTACATCTCCACTGATAAATTCTGCTTCTTGTTTATACCATTTGACTATTCTTGTTATCCTGTTTCGTTCATTAGTGGTATTATCCACATTACTAAAATTTGTGTTAGCACCTTTGCACCTTGTATACCCCAGCTCCCAAACAAAGAAACATAAATCAAAAAGTGAATGTGCTAGTAGTTTTGCTCTAGAATATTCTGATTTTTTTCACTTTTATTGTCTGCTTTCACTGTATGTTGTTATTCTTAATTTGAGCATGAAGTTTGCTTCCTGTTAGCAGAAAAACACTATATAGCTATTACATTATCATTTAGATAATGATACTATTTAGGTTTTGAATGTTGCAGAGCTATACACTGAATATTACAACTGTTCAAGGTTTTGAAACTTTTATGTCAAGTCTCAAAAATAAGTCGTTTGGCCCACATAAAGAAGGTAGCGGAGTGGATCTTGTATTAAGCTGTGTGGATAATTATGAAGCAAGGATGGTAGTAAATCAGGTAACAATTGATACTAGATGCATTTTCGGATTGGTTCTGATGCATTTGTTTTACTTCCACTAGTTCTACAGAAAATGTTGGAATCTCTTCTGTTTCCTTTTTTCTTTCTTTTTTTTTGTGACTCAATGTTACAATTTTGTCTTAACTAAAGTTGCACTTTTTTCCAGGCTTGCAATGAATTAAACCAAACATGGATGGAATCTGGTAAGGAAGATGATGCCTTTGTATCTTCTGTATGAAAACGTCAGTTTGTTTGGCATCATACAAAGTTTTGTTGCATCTTTGAGTATGGTTATTCATTTTCTGTAGGTTCATTGGTATATCAAACTCCAATGATGGACATGCTACATCGTAGCACATTTAATTTCTGTTGCTGAAATGCTTTGCAATATTTTTGTTTCTGTCCTCCTAATCTGGTTAAAAACCATGTGTAAAACATCTTTAAAATGCTAGGCTACAGACAAAGCATTAATAGGCTTGGTTATTATGTCTCTCATTAAATTTGTATTTAGCATATTGTCCTTTTCGAATCCATCTTATTTGCCGTCTATATGACACACAATACTTGAATGCTATGCCTCTATATGTAACTAGTTGTTGAGCTTAGGATATCAAGATACAAGTCAATATTTTGATTCTGCCTCAGGGCTGTTGTATTCTCATCTCTGATTCTGTCTCATAGTTGATGGGATGCTTCAAATGAAAATTTTTATTTGAGCTGGAAATTTTGCGAAGGACTCACAAGAGAGATTGTTTGGGCAGGTGTATCTGAAAATGCGGTTTCAGGTCACATACAATTGCTGGTTCCCGGAGAAACTGCGTGCTTTGCATGTGCACCTCCCTTGGTAACTTCAATGATCTGGGTGGATTTGAAATATTTGGTGCCAAAACTTTCATAGTTGGATTCTTGTTTGATTCATTTCCATTTTCTCATGAAAACTGTATTTAGTTGACATATATTGTAGCATTTATGTATTACTGATAAATTTTTTATTCTGAAACTTATCTTGCATTTGCAATCAATTGGCCTTATGTTGGTCCTTTGCATCTTTGCTTGCTATACTTTTATTTTTTTTTTGGGAGAGGGGGGGGGGGGGAGGGGGAGGGAGATTATTTATCTTTCAAAGTTAAGAAAGTAATCTACAACTAAATTATCTGTCAGGTTGTTGCTTCTGGTGTTGATGAACGCACACTAAAGCGTGAAGGGGTTTGTGCTGCATCTCTACCAACTACCATGGTAATAACTTTTCAGTTTTCAGAAAATGTAGAGATGTTTCTATCTTTTTGTCATGGAGTTATTTGCTATATATAGCATAACTCAAGTTGTTTGACAACTTCCTTTGGCAAATAGTGAACCTTCATCATCCTCAGCATTAGATTCCTGAAAATAGAGTAATATCGTATACCAATGATTAACTAATAAATGATAGGAAATCTCAATCTTGGATTGAAATCTTTCCATGACATTCATGTTATTTTACATGCTTGTACCTGAGAGACCGTCTTGCAACCCTTTTTTAACCAGATGGGGTTTTCTTTACATAATGAGTTTTCGATTATTGATCACTCCTCTCTTTTTGCTAAAACTTTTACATAATGCTGCATTTCATTAATTTTTATTACATGGTTATAAGTCCAAATTTCTTGTGCATATTAAGTGTGAAGGCTTGAGCATTGCTGATTGGTTTTTGAATTTTGTGTTCTATGTTTTTGCTATTTTGCTTGACTTGACAGGGTGTTGTTGCTGGGCTTCTTGTTCAAAATGCTCTTAAATATTTGTTAAAGTTCGGGCAAGTTACCCCTTATCTGGTACAATTTAAATCCTCATTCTCCTCCGTAAGAAATATATTTGGAATTATGCATCAAATGTCACTGATTCTTGTTTTTGATATCAGGGTTACAATGCCCTCAAAGATTATTTCCCAACAATGGAAATGAAGCCAAACCCTCAATGTTCAAATTCAGCATGTTTGGAACGACAGGTAAATAAAGCACAATGGAGAATTTACAAGTTGTTTGCTTTTTTATTTTACATATTGGCTTCTATGTTGAGCAAGTGCTACATGTGCTGCAGAAAGAATACATTCTTGCAAAGCCTGCCAGGGATGCTTCTGCTAGAGCAAAGATGGAGGCCGAAGCACAGTCTGCAACAGAATGTCCCATTCATGCAGATAATGAATGGAACATAAGGTAAGCCTATAGAAGTTTTTCTTTGATTTTCTTAGTCTTGTAGTCCAAACATTTGACATTAAGATTTCCTTGTTTTGTTAGTGGATGATCTATTTGAGGAGTACATTTGTTTTCTCTAGTCTTTATTGTTGGCCTTGTGATTGATGCTGTATCATGTCCTTTTGTGCTTTTCAGTGTCGTTGATGACAGTGAAGTGGCTGGTCCAGATGTCAGAAGTTCAGGTTTTTCTTTTTTTCCAGAATAATCATGCTATCATTAATTTGATTTTAATTAGCCTGTGGCAACTATCACTTGATGTTAAAACTTTCTGTTGATTTTTCAAGATCTAACTTTAAAATGTGAAGCTGGTCAAAGAATGTTAATCATGGAACAAGAAGTTTTGTGATGTTGGTTTGAAGTCACATGCTTATAAGGGGTTCCCTCATATAAGATCCAAGAATGTGTTGGTTAGATGGTTTCAGTTTTCATAGAGAACTGTTTTAATAGTCTCAAAGGCAGATTATAAGATTCTGGAAATATTACTCCTTTTCTTTTTAATTTTTTGGGTCTCTTTTTGTTCTTTCCTTAAGATCAAGGAATCTATATTCTTGAAATCAGCCTTTTTATCATACTACATAACCAATGCTTGCCCTTTTAGACCACCTATTTTTGGAGTTGAAAGGAAAGGATGGTGTTAATTGAGGCAGCAAAGGTGTCAATAATCACTTCTCATTTTTCACTTGAAAAGTTAAAGGTAAGGATGGAGATTGGACAAAACATATTGTGGCAGATTAACAGTTTAATGCTCTGCCAGAAATTTGGAGCCTATATCTTACCTTTGTTCATATTGTTTTTCTGTTCTCTCACTTGGAGAGAAGCATAATACGAACCTGGAATTGGTGCTTTCCTAGTTCTGTTGTTCCCACTTTAGTCTCTACGACAAATCTGCAACTGAACTTTAGGTAGTAGTAAACTATTAATTTTTTTTTTATTGTCATGTTTTGTCATCGTAGAAGTGTTTTTGCACTTAAAAAATGTCCTCCCAGTATCTTGAGCTTGTGCTAAGAAGATGAAGGGCTTGATATTAACTAATCCGATTTCTTTGGTTTATTTTTTTTTCTGCTATTATTGTTATTCAAAGGCCAGCAGAGGTTGACAAGATCCTAAATCTCTTTCTTTCAGGCATTCTTCCGGATGGCCTTACGCATGAGTTGCCAAGTGCAGATGGATTTTCAAATCTGCCTGTTCCTGGGGAGGGAAGCAACCCGCTGGACGACTTGGATGAACTAAGAAAGCAACTTGAGGCCCTTAATGCTGATAAGTCCTGACTTAGTACATGATAAATTTGTTCAGCTAGTATCTTAAGCTAGGAAAATCTCAGGTGAAGGCAGACACTAAGTGCTCAAAGGGTCATGAAGATAAAAAGTGATTAAACTGTACAATTGTTTTTGTTGTGATTTTAAATAGGCTTCTTTTCTTCAGTTCTTACACAACAGCTTTACCTGTATGGAACCTGCAGGTATAAGCTTGTTATTGGGAAGAGTAGTTTGTCAACAAAGATGGAATCTGTATTGTAGTTGCAGGGCAATTGCCTTTGTGTTTTGCCCTAAAGGAGGCTTGACAGTTTTGTGAGATCAATTTGGTGTACTATAACTTTGTTCTATAGGTAGATTTGTTTACGATCAATCAGTAATTAAGGCTTTAGAGGGGCATTTTAACTCTGAAAAACAGCAGCATAAAAAAAAATATATATTTTTAAAATTTTTGGAGCATACATTTGGCTCAAATTTTTTCAAGTAAACTGTTGTTGTTGTCAGGTATACAATGTACTCGTTTCAATTGTGGTACTAATTAGAAAAATAGAACGTTTCAATTGATTGCATCTCAATAATGTTGATAATTAAAACTGAAAACTCTCCATTTAAAACAATTTATCAACTCATGCATTCCATCTCCAATTATTATATGTCAACTTTCTTACTCAGAGCAATGATAAAAATTTTCAGTAGCCACAATTTGAGACTGTAAAAATCAATATTTGAAAAATAGATGCTCCGGTGAAAATTGGAGAAATATATAATGAGAAAAAGAGTCCATAATTCATTTGTATATCTTGATACAAAGATCACGAGTCAATTGCACAATTATGTACTTTTTCTTTTTTAATACAAAATAAAATTAAAAAGAAAAACACCCAACTAAACAACTGAAAATGCAAATGGTTCAAATTCAATAAAATATTGCACCTCACTTTATCCAATTCAAATTCATTATTCAAAAAAAAAAAAAAACTGAAAAGTTGAACAACCAGCAAGACAAAAGAGAGCACTTAAATGTTTATACAACCAACAAACAATAAACTAGTTTTAATTGAGATAACATTGCATCTCATCAAAATCGAAGCAAACAACAAAAACTTTTCATGTACTTCACCTATAAACACGAAGTTGATTCTAATTTTAAGGCTTTCGTCTAAGACCACAAAACAAAAAGCACCAATAATAAAATTAAATGTCTCCATGTTAAACATGCAATTTTTAAGATTAATAGGAAAAATGGAGTCCATGTTGTTTGCGCTTTATGTTGCATTGTTTTCAAACAAAATAAGAAATATTAAAGATAAATGAAAATGAAAAAACCCAACTACTTTGCAGTGACATTTCAATTGATGACAATGAACTGTTACAAAGAAATAAGGGTAAAATACCAAAAAATTCCCAGTGGTTTGCCAAATGTATAATTTAACTTCCTCTGGTTTAGAAACTTACACTACAGCTTCCTGTGGTTTCGACTAAATTGAAAATTGCATAAAAAAATCCAATCTAATAGTTGTACGTAAAATGTCAATAATGGAAAACATCCAATGTGAAACTTGAATCTATTAAGTTATTGAATTATTAAATACTAAATCTGATACATTAAATGTATATTATATTAAGTAATAAGTGAATAGCTTGTTACTTTTTTGTTTTTTGGGAGTGAGTTTTGTTTAAAAAATTCAGTGTCAATTATTTAGATGTTCTATTTTTTATTATTAAACGCGTCTGAATATATTAAGATCTGAATCAATTAAAATTAAGTATTGAATTGAGTTATCAAACATGGCCGATATCAAATCCCTACTGAAAGCCCCTATTGTGGTTTGGATAATTTAGGAGGTTTGGATTTGAAATCCACCTACTAGTTGGAGGAATAATAATCATCTTTAATGCCTTTTGAACAAATAATGGAAGCCATATTCCAGTGGCAACATTGTCACAATTTGTTGAAAAAACTCACAACACTATTGATAGTTCAAAGTTCCTTCTATTTTGTTGTGAATGTGATTATTTGATAATCCTCATGTTCATATTCGTGAGAGATATAGATAGACAATTGGTGCTGGACAACATGAGGAATGCCATTGCCGGAGAAGAGAGAGAGAGGATAAAAAACAGTAATGTACAGCGAATAAGAGGCATGTGCAATAACTACACAATACAATACATAATCCAAATTGGACTAACTGAGCTGGAAGAGATATTTAAGCCATAATCTATATCATTTAAGAGTCTTCTATCAAGAAATATTGATGAATTAATGGTTGGTCTAATTGCCTTGTCGCTTGGGCACTTGGGTTGTCATCCGGTTGTAGATTTCGGCAAAACATATGAGTATGAGTTCAGAACTACTCTGAATTTAAATGCAGTCAAATAACACTTACAAGATACGTCTTCTACAGCAGAAAATTTTGAGCAAACGGCCAAAATAGTCCCTAAACTATTTATCAGAAGCTACAATAGTCTCTAAACTTTAATTGGGGCTAATTTAGTCCCTTAACTATACATGTTTAGTCAATTTAGTCCTTTTTGAGTTGAATCACGAATAATACAAAATTCTCTCGTAGACAGAGGGGGCAAAAAAAGAAGCTTATATTCCAGCCTGCATTAAAATCATTAAAAAAAGTTTTAATGTGACAACATTTATTTTAAGAAATTTGGCAATGTTTACCCTGCAATATGAGCATTCCCAAACAGCAACCAAACAAACAATATCCCTAAATTGAAAAATTCAACAACAATCACTGCATCAGCCACCAAATTTAGTATATAATTCATTTATCACTAAAGTAGTATATAATTTAGCAATGCATATAATTCCGGTTATCAGAATACAAGTCTATATGCCACCAAAACAAAGTCTACATTCGATATTAGTTAAAAGCCACCAAAAATATACATAATTGTAGTGAGTTATATAAGGTCACAAACATATGTCAAAGATTTATAATTTCCTTTAGACTTCAACTTCTTCAGCAACATCTATGGAAGCTGCATTAGAGTCCTTGCAATCACTCTCCAGTGGTATTTCAGGTTCATGAGCCTGCAAAAGATGCATATAAATGAGCACATGTAAATAAGAAATGAAGTAACATATTTTTTTAACATTAAACACATATAGTTTCCTTAGTCCTTTTTCCTTTGCCCTTTTGATAAGTGACTAATTTGTGCTATATTTGAATAACATTTTATGTTACTTTTAGTCACTTTTTTTCAATATTTTATAATAAGAAGAAAATGATCTATTTTGGCTTGAATTAGTTCTAAATGCTACTTAGTGCTTAAATGAGATTTTTTATCCCTTTTATTCGTATGTTTTTGGTTGATTTTGTAAGAGTTGGTAATTGATTTCAATTTGGACAAAAAAAAATGCTTGCATTACGTTGATTAAAGTTCTAAAATTCACAAAGTTGACAAGTTTCAAGGGTATAAAGAAACTTGTCGAAAAAGAAAATTGGACCAAATCCATCCAAGAATTCATGCAGGGATTTTCGGAGGGATTCAAGGTAGATAGTTTTGGCAAAGCAGAGACCAATCCCTCCAAGAATTCGGCCACAATTTTGGAAGGATTGCTAGAGGGATTCAGGTCAAATGTTGTGGCTACAACTTGCGCATCTTGATTTCAACTTCATTATTTCACACCTTTTGAGAGACATTTTATAGAAAATTTATAGCTATAAAATGGAGATTCCAGCAATAATTCTTGATATTATTTCTTCTATAATGATGTGTTTTAGCTTTGAAGCACAAAATATTGACATATTGGAAGCTTTGTTCATATTGAAGGTACAAGTGAAGGAACTCATAGATTTCTCTATGAATAGAACTTGTATCTTTCATTTTGGGGGAGTTTGGAGAGTACAAGAGCACACTACAAAAATGTAGCTCTTATATTTTCTTACTTTTAGGTTAGTATGGTATAGTTTAGGTAGTATTGTGCGTCATCAACTCTTGTACATTAGCTAGATTAGGATGAAGATGGAGATGAAGAAGGAGGGCATGAAACTTATGCCACAAGGGTTTTCTCTTCTCCAATTCTTTATCATTTGTATTGGATTCTTATGTTTGGTTAATAAATAAGTTTGAATTTTATGTTTATTATGTCTTTCTCAAGTTTATGCTTTGGGTTTCGATAGAATTTTTTATAATTGTATTGTGTTAATTTTTTTTGTTATTTGATGCTATTATTTTGAGCAAATTATTTAGCACTTGTGTTCTTCTAATCATGATTAACTGATCATTAATTATAATAATCTTAAGGTGTTAGATTTGCAATGAAAATCGAAATTTATCACTGGTACAAAGAAATACTAAACCTAGGGAGTACATTCACTAGAGTAGATGTGCACTTTTATGGTTTTAGTGATTTATTTCATGCAATTTCATAGAAATAATGAATTTATATCTAACCACAGAGTAGGTATAAATTAGTTATAAGTAGTTGATTCACTACGAGCATAGATTTCACATGATGCAATGATCCTTTGTTTATTTTTTTAAAAAAATTCCTTGGCCCGTTGTGTCATGTAGGCACGACAGGCATAGATCAAGAACAAAGTTCTACACATCCATATTTGGCGGATTTTTTTTGAAAGGGCCATATTCCAAGGAATTCGCCAAGAATCATGAATCTGGACAAATTAAGTCACACGTTTCTACATGTTAAGAATACATGTACAAAACCGACAAGCTTGTTAACTTTTTTATTTTTTGGCACGTACTATGAGTATGTACACATGGAAAATTCTTTGATTAGGTGCATTTCAACCTACTCAGTGAAGTAAGATTGCATCACCATTTCATTGATTAGGCTGATTAGGCACCACACTAAACTCTAATTTTTAATGCCCTACAAATAACGATGATCATGATCAACTTTAGAATGCTTAATGTAACAAACTAAGATTAGTATTATCATTATCATTACTATATAAAAAATATCATGAGTCTTGATATTTTGGAATGTGTGTGCATGTCCATATATATATATATATATGTATGTAGGTAGGTATGTATGTATGTATGTATGTATATTTTTCGGTCGAATGAAACTCGTCATAAGGAGGAGGGAGAAAAAGAATGGTTTGAAAGTCTGAGAGGAAGCTCAAAGTTATATGGCTCATGTTCCAACCAGTTAAATGGGCCTTCAAGATCCTATGTAATATTCTGTCTGTCTTAAGAAAAACCAGAGGAAAGAAAAGAAAAATCGGGTTGAAGAGTATTTGAAAGGTATTACCGGCTGATGCCAAATCGGATATAAGTCCAAGTCTTTGGTCTCAAAAGAATTCTAGTTTCTTAATTAAAGTTATCCTAATACTTGTTGGATAGATTAAGACATATTGTTATTGGCATTCTCAAAGACAAAAAAAAAAGGTATAAAATCTCAAACTTGTTTGAAGAAAATTGAATATTGATTACACTTGTAAGGTCCAATAAAGATGATGAGATCTGCCGAGATAGATCCAAATCTGAAATAAATTCATCCATAGATATTTGCCTTGATTACACTTGATTCAACTGAGTGAGTGAGTGCTTTCAACACTTGAAACAAATTCTTCAATGTTTTTGTCTGAGCTTCCTCCTTCACTATTTGCCTCCTTAGCCAACTCCTTCCACCTCAAAGCATTGCTTCTGAGCTCACTTGCCTTCTCCCCATGCATAACTTCTCTTATAGTCCTTTCTACTTCTTCCCTTGTTACCATTTCCCTCTCCTCACTAGCCTTAACTCGCAATCCTACCTTCCATACATCCACAATGTACTTAGAATTTGTAGTTTGATCAGCCCACACGGGCATGGTCACCATTGGCACACCCAAGCTCAATGCTTCAATTGTTGAATTCCAACCACAGTGAGTCATGAAGCATCCCACTGCCCTGTGCGACAAAACCTTTGGCTGAGGGCACCAATTCACGATTAGACCTCTTTCTTGTGACTCGAACATGAAATCTCTAGGAATTTTGCTCTCTTCCGAAGGTCGAACTACCCATAAAAAGTTGCAAGTGCAATTCATCAGGCCGCATGCTATTTCCTGCATTTGATTTTCTCCAAGGTCCGACATACTACCGAAGGATACATAAACAACTGAGCCTGTTTCCTTGGTGTCAAGCCATTTTAGGCAAGCTCCTGAATCTGGTGTGAAGAAATTGACGGTGTAATCTTGGTCATCTTTCAATCGCTTGTCAGTGTACATGGATGGAGTAGAAGGGCCTATGGTCTTGATTGGATACCGTTCTGTCAACCAGGTCACCACCTGGTTGAGATTCAGCAACAACATTGTAATATTGCCCAAACAGCAAAATTTAATCAGGTCCCACCCCAAAAGACAATTAAAAAAATTGAAGCATGATTTTATGAAAAGATTATCTATGCCTATTGTATTGAAATGTATGAAAGATTTACATGTAGACTTATTTAATATGAGCTATGCTTTTAAGCTCGGATCTGTGAGTGAACTGAATGAGGTCCCTGTTCAATCTAAGGTTAAAGATCTAATTATTTTTTTATTATTTTAATTCTAAGTAATTTGGATAACATCAAAATATATAAAGTGGAAAAGAAAGAAAAAGTGGAAACCAGTTCAACCATCTAGTTTTGACTGGTCCAACCATTTCTTGACCCGAATTGACCAGTTCACAGTTCATCCGTTCAAACCGGCCAGTTTGGTCCAGTCTGATTTTTGAAACAGTTTGAATAAGTTGTTGGTTTCTTAATTTATTAACTTTATTTTTTTATTAGCAATAACTAACTAGAAATTGTACAATGTGATTTTTGCTATGAACAAAATAAACAGATCTTATGGTCTACCGATGATCAAATTCCAAGCATGAACATAATTGACACTGACAATGATTCAAAAAGTATTGCCAATATGTAATTTAATTTAAACAGCGTCAAATAAAATGTTGCTAATGGGTGAACTTCCAAATTCCAATTGTTTTATAGAATCAGAATTCTACCTCGTTTTCTAGCTTGTCAAAAGAGTTGAACAAGAGCCAATCTGATTTCTCCAGGTTTATATTCTGAGCGAGGACAAGATCCAAAACATCTGGGTATGGACCAGGATTATAAACAAAAGAAGGCAGATCATTCGACTCCAGTTGTGGCATTGAAGGAAGCAATATGGTAGATGTCTCTAGAGGAACTTTCAACGTTCCTCGATGAATATGGTTGTATATTGCAGAAACAGCGCAAGCCTGAGTGAAAAACGCAGCCCCTTTGAGGCCTAGTTGTCCCTGCACTATCTCCAAAATCCAAGGCATCATTGAATCATACAGAACTATATTCACAGGATGACCAGAACTCGCCTTTTCTTCAACTAACTTGGCCAAATTATCTGAAACTGCGATTTGAATCCGTTTGAAGTGGGCAGCACCTTTCTCCGAATCGTTTGATCCCTCAGCTTCAATGTTATCATCGTCTAGAATATACTCGATCTGGATCGATTCAAACTGATTTTGCACTGATAGACGGGCTGAGGTGATAGTGACTAGCGTGATTCTAACACCCTTTGAGGTTAAACGCTTGCATAATTGCAGCATCGGATTGAGGTGGCCTTGTAGAGGGTAAGGGATGGCCAGAACGTGAATTCTACATCCAATTTTATCCATGTGTTCCCTGTTCTGTTCCTTCTTGGATTCTGAGCTAGCAATTTTCGCTGAATTGGATAGGTAATCAAAGGATAATACTATAAAGAAAAAATGCAGAAGAGGAACAAGAAAGAGTCCGATCTCCTCGACATACGAAGGATAAAGATCCAGATTTAGATTAATTGATGTCTCTTTAGATGGTTTTTAAGATGAAACTTAGATAAACAATTTGAGGCTGGAGTTCCAAAAAGTGTCTTTGTCTTCAATTTCTCCAATAAATATTATAATGCCTGGCCAGAAACATTTTTAATGATTTTTGAGCAAAAGGCAATGTAAGGAGCTAGGCTAACTGTGTTCTGTGGGGCACAGGAAAAAAATGCACCAAGAGCAGGAGAAAGCTGGTTATGCGTGGATGAAATAATGCATTACATTTGGAAATCACAAGAAACGCCCTCTTAATAATTTGTTCATCATCTATTGCCCAACACTCATATACGATAAATGAAAACAGTTAATTAAATATTCTATTATAATATCAACAACTATATGTCATTGAGTTGATTGAATAATGTTTTTCGTTTTCTTTTTTTTTTTTGGCATTTCACCCAATTGTCAATTAAGTTTCAATTGAAATAAAGATTTTATAATTGTTTAAATTATTCAATAAAATTATCAATGTCAGATGAATGTAAATATAAATACATTAAATTGTATTATTGAAATATTTGATTTAATATGAAGGGAAGACAAGAAGAAACAGCGAGAAATATTTTAACAATTCCCATGAGTCATTCATATTGATAATCACCTTTACTTGTCAATGCAATCCAATGCCTAACAATAACTAATTGAAACTCAGATCCATAAGTCATGCAATGATTTGTGTTATATTGTTTAGAATTAAAGTTACTACATACCGATCAAATTAAAATTCTCTTTTTTCTCACTAATTTTTTTTATATATGATTCATTTGTTGTCATTTGTTTGTAACTAATTTAATGAAGGGATGCTCTTTAGGCTAAATGATAATGTTTTGACAATGTGGAGTAATTTTCAGGATTTTTATGAGATATTAGAACACATTTTTTTGTGCATTTAATCTAATTCACATTTTATTTCATTTGATATATAATTATTTAAAACATAAGGGACCATATTGATCAAATTTTCAAATATTAGGGACCAAAATATACGAATTCCAAACTTTTGACTAATTCTAATTTGATTTTGACCATTAGATATTTTAGTTTTCTATTAATTGTTCTAAATTTGTTTAAAATAAAAAATTTTGGGAGTATATTTATTGTCAAAATATCAAAGACTAATTTAACTCATAGACCAAATATTGGGGGACCAAAATTGCACATTTCCCTTTATTTCAATCTATGTCTAAGTTTCCAAATCTTCCTTTTATATTTAAGCTTAAATTATTTCAAATATCAAACTCAATTAAAAAAGAAAACCTACCACAACATTTGCTTTGACATGTACAAAACTCTCTAACTAATGTTAAAAATTTCATTCATTTTCCGTTACACCAATCTCACCTACATTTTCGTGCCTTTTTTCACCTTATTTTGACATTCACTTTTTAGGTCTTCCCCTTTCATTGGGACCCGCACCTCGGCTGGACTGTTTACAAAATATTTTCAAGTACTAGGCATTAAATGATAAACGAATTTTTAAGAGAGTTTTTATTGTGATTTTAAAATGTATTGCATTATTTCATCCACGCACAGCCTGGCTTTTTCCGGTGCCGATACATCATTTTGTTTTTCGTTCATCTTTGCGCGTCCCCAGAGAACACAGCTGGCCTCCTACGTTTGCTTCTGCCCACTGTGGGCAGAAAGGGAACTTCGTTGACTTGACCATGGTTTTGGCCATAGTGCAGTTTTACGAGTTACAAATTTACAATGCTGAGAGTCAGGAATCTTGACAAATTAAGTCACATGCTTCAGTATGATGCGAATATATGTACAAAACCGACAAGCTAGTTGACATTTTTTATATTTTGGCGTGTACTATGAGTTTGGACACATGGAAAATTCTTTGATTAGGTGCATTTCAACCTACTCAGCAAAGTTTGATTGCATCTCCATTATCTATTGGCCCAACTAAAATCGTTGGTTAGGCTGATTAGCTCCCACACCAAACTCTAATTTTTAATGTCCTACAATTAACTATAATCATGATCAACTTTTTTTTTCGTTTTTTGGCTAACCCCAGAGGTGGAGGACGTCACTCTCCTCAATTCATTTCAAAAAGAAAAAAGGTTCAATTACAGAGAGCTGAAGGAAAGCACCTGACATTGTGGACACTAACGACGCCTAATCGTGATTGTTGTGACTTTGAGGGGCGTTTTGGTCTTTTGCCATTGGATAGTAGTGGCTTTGCTGGAAATTCGCTGCTGTCCGCATGGCCTTGTTTCCTTTGATTCTTAGCAATTTAGGCGGTGAGTTCACTGCTGTCCGCGTGGCCTTGTTCCCTTCATTCTTTCCGTGGCCTTCTCTACCAGGTGTTTCTACTTTTAGTACAAGGGAACCTTGCACTCAGTTGCAAGCTATTGCCCGATTGATTTTTAAGTCCAGAGGGTCCTTCTGTTTTGGAAAAAAAATATGAACGAATCCCGTGGCCGTGTAAACAATTTTTTTTTTTTTTTGCAAAAGGATAAACTTTCTTCATTAAAAAAATGCAATTTAAGAAATGGATTATAGTTTTTAAACTTTTACAATAGTCCCAATTTTTCTTTCGAGCATGAAAAAATGATTCTATAAATACATATTTTCGGATTTTAAACACGAGTTTGTTACCCCATTTGTAAAATAGATCCACCGCCTAAATTATGGGCAACTTCGGTGGCTTTTGCATTCGTGCTTCAGTTGTGTGCTTGGTCAACTTTGGTGGCTTTTGTGTTTGTGCTTCAGAGTTCAGATGTGTATTTGTATCTTCATCGTATAGTTGTAGTTGCTTCAGCTCCCCTGGTGAGTGGGCGGTGGGTGGTGTCCGAAGCTTTCTGTGGGAGCCGCACAAAGCTCTCTTGTCTGTGTAATCTTGAGAGAAAGCCACGTGAAAAGCAACATATTGGATGTGTTTCTTTCTCCAATTGAAGACCTGGATTTGGCAGTTTTACAAGGTGAAGTTTTCGCACTCTCACCTAGCTGATCTTGTGAGCAAGCCATCTCAAAAGCAATTTCTTCTTCCAATTAAAAGCTTCGGGTTCCATAATTTTGCGAGTTGAACTCTTTCTTTATTTCTGCCTTTTGGCCCTTTTTTTCCTTATAATGTGAGGTCTAATGAGTCCAAATGTTTGTTCAAATCATTGCAATGGTTCACCGAAGGGTGTTAAAAATTTTAGAGAAATTTTATAGGTTTCAACTGTTGTGAAATGGGAGCCATTGTTAGACTTTGCTATGGCCATCTTGCTGCATGATTATGGTTTTTCTGGTGATCAGTTTTTATGTTTTTGTCCCACTTGAAAGAATTTACAGAACAATTGAGTGCATATGAGTATCTACAGGGATTTTTCTAATGCATTGATTACGCATTTAAGTACGGTTTTGGCCTCAATAAAGGCCTATCTGTCCTTCAAATTTCTTTCATTTAATATGAATGTGTATCGTCTTTGTTGGGTATATTTACTTAGACCAAGTGATGTCATCCTGTATTTTACAAAATTATATCTGTCAGTGTACTTGTTTAACCTAGCACAAGTTAATCACTTCTATGGCATGGTGAAAGTAGAGATTGAAAGTAAAACGACAAGAGGTCCCATCCAATTAATGATCTTTTTCTTGGTTGATTAGGTAATTGTTGATCATTCATTTTTTATCTGCTCTAAATTAAAGGTAAGCATATCTCCGGTGCCAGCATCACTTGTATGCACAAATTCATAATACTCGCATGTAGGATCAAGTTTGCTCTTATGCAATTATGTCTTGATGTCTTGTCTTGTTGAATTAAAATTACTGGCTACTCTCTAAGGCCATTAATTTCAGAGTAAGATTATTATAGAATTTACTGGCTTGCCCAATTTGGACCATGTAACAACCTATTACAGTTAGTTTATCTTTATTGTTCCAGCAAAAAAAATCTCGTTGCATTGACTGTTAGATCGTTGATAATTTATTGAAGTTATGAAATACTAATATATCATATTGATATCTCACGTTAAGTCAATTAGTAGTCCAAGTCCAGTAGGTACAAAAATCTCTTCAGCATCATAAATAAATTGAGTAAACAAATAACGACAATAACCAATTTACCTAAAGTCAAATTCCCCATAGTTACTAGCACCCATCATGTATTTAATATATAACCATTTTATATTAATTCACTTGCCTTCATTTGATCTTCTTTAACATAGACCCAGGGCAACCTCACGCATCGCGTGAGGCTGAAAAAAACTAGTAAAAGGAAAGGAATGAGCATTAAGAACTAATGCCACCTTAGTTCTACGTGGAAGAGAGGGAAATGAAGCAAAGGACTTGTTAGACCCTAACTGAGCTGTAGCTAGCGAATTTGCAGCCGAGTTAGTTTCGCGAAAAATATGCACCAATGCTATCCCCAGCTCTTGTATCAAAATACGAACAGCTCATAGAATATAATGTAACTAGTTTTGTACCCGTTCGTTGAACAAGAATTTTCGAAAAATAATAAACTATTTAGTCAATTTTATAAAAATATCGATATGAAATACAAACTTAATGTATATTTTATTATAACCTTTCTTAAGTATATTACTATATGCACATTGTAATATAAAGTATTCTTATAATATAAATTTGAACATCTGATTCAGTAAATAATAGTTCAAAAATGGAAAAATAACATTCGACAATACCATAACATTCAAAAACTTGAAAATAAATAAAAAGTGCAGTAAATAGTATCAAATAATATTCTACTCTTCAGAAATTTGTTTTTGTTTTTCTTCTATTTGAACATTCTCCTCGATTTGTCCGTGTAAATCAGCATTTATTGATTTTCCATTATCACTGCATGATAGCAAAGCAGGATAACTAAGTATAAAAAAAATAAATGATTTATCGCATTCAAGGTTGTGTATAACAATACGTTAAGATTATAATTTAAGAAAATAAAATAATATATTAAATCTATCTTCTCATGCAAATCTTTTTATGAGCATTCCCTTCCTCTGTGATTTTTGTTGAACCCTCTGATGAATGATTCATATGAAGTGTATTGAAATATTGTTGATTAGAATTATCTGTTATACTAATTGGGATCTGGGAAGAAGATGCTTCAGGTTGGTATTGGTTGTCGGTTCCACCAATCTGATAATGATTTATCAAAATTAAAGGCAAAAATATTATGTGAGATATAATATGTGAAATATAAGAGAAATTTATTACTAATTCAAGATATATTACTAATCCTATGTGTTCATAAAAAAACAAACAGAAAATAAAAACAAAAAAAAATAAAATTCAAGATATGTTACTAAACTTTTACAATTGAAGGTCAACATGCCTTTTTAAAAAAAAATATGTATTGAAAGAAGATGCACCTGATAATCAAGAGGAGTGAAAACCCAAAATCGATGCTTTAATGTTCTAACCGCTTGCACTGAAAATACCTAACCATGAATTTGATACTTTAAATCAATATATTAAAAGCTATATGTAGTGTAGGCATAAGAAATAAGAAATGATAAGAATATAAAGAGATATTGATAAGAATATTAAAAGTAGATTTATCTTGATTTAAGTTGTTTAAAGTACATAATTTTGGGTAGGAAATAAGAATCCTATAATATTAAGAATTCTTATAGGAAATAAAAGTACGTTCTCAAGACAGATTTTACCTACCTTGAAAGACCACCTCAACTAAATCGAGTCCTTTAAGTGCATGGACTCCTATGGTGTGGGTCCACACATTAAATACTCCTCGCCATCTGAGCAAAGATGTATTGTGAATCCTGTAACCTAGCAATAAGTATAACCTGCATGTTTTGATTAACAACGAACGGGTTTATAGGAATTTACAAACCCGTGCTCAAATAGGAATTTATATTTGACCGTACGGGTCAAATACATATAGTTAATTGGATTCAATTAACTTTTTCTTTTCCATAAATTTCATACTTTGCACTATGTCTTGATAACGCACTTAATAATAAAATTTATTAAGAATCCTATTTCCAACATCAGATATTGACTTCTGTTATTAATGGTTCCTTTTGTAATTAGTTACTTTTCTACTTCTTATAGTGATAACAATTCTTATTTGCTTCGGTTCCCTATGCAGTACATAAATTATTGGCATGAATTTGGAGATATATCTAATAGAGATATTTATGTCTCTTTTATTTATATCGCATTACTTTCCAGTTCCTTTTTTGGGTAGGAAATAAGAATCATATAATATTAAGAATTCTTATAGGAAATAAGAATTGATATATATCTAAACAAAAAAAGAGCAAGCCACGTAGGAAACTACTTGTCGTCTCGTTAAGCCACGTAGGAAAGAGAAAACATGAAGGGATAAGAATGAGAATACGACTTTATTATATATATATATATATATATATATATATATATATGACGTATCTGAAGAAACTATCGATACCAAAGACAACGAGTCCATCTCTGCTGTGAATTGCGTGAAACCCTTATGTTGGCAAAACTGTAAACCCCTCCAAAGAGCTAGAGCCTCTACCATAAGTACATTTGCTTCCCCAAACTCCTTGTAAAAGGCTAAGACTAATTTACCCTTATGATCTTGCAGAATTCCACCGCCAAACGCCCCAGAAGAAGAAACACTCGCATTTGTATTCAGCTTAACAACATTGAAAGGTGGTGGTGCCTAGGCGACAACCATCAAATGGCGCTTGCTACCACACATCTGAGCCAACACGCTCTATGGATGATCCAAATCCCCTCTAAAGTGTATCTCTCGAAGCAGCCTAGATGCTCCCAATTGCTTAATGAACCACTCTACTTGCTCAATCACCTCGGAATCCAAAAATGATACACCTTGAAATCCAGATTGATTCCGGCCTTTCCAAATAAACTAGAGAATGAGTAGAGGAACCACTACTCGAACATGACCCGAAGAGACAGAAGTATGTGAGGAGAACCACTTTATTAACATCGATGAAACACTCGTACTCCTCAAGTTCAATAACCCAAACTGTCGAGGAAAGAAAGACCACACTGCTATCACCAAGGGGCCCACCACAAACAAATGGTCAATCGATTCGACCTCCTTGTAGCAGCAGCAACATCTATATGCCAACCTGACACTTCTCCATTGAATTAATGTATCCATAAGATGCCATCAGTGCACAAGTCACCAAACAAAGAAGGAGATCTTTAACAGGGTAATTGGATTCCACACAAACTTGTCAACCAATAATAAGCTCCTCTTCTGGTGAATCTCTTCCCAGGTTGATGACATAGAGAATTTCCTGGAGGGAGAAAGAGCCCACACCATTCGGTCCTCCTAATGCCTTGAAAAAGGAATTTTTAGAACATGAGCAACCTGGGACGGAGATAGCCAATGCCGAAGCTGTTGTTCATTCCAACCTTGAGAGTCATAGAACTCCCCCACGAGCATATGGGGAGTTTCCACACCCCCTATAAACTTAATCAAAGGCTGATCGAAGCACCAAGCATCACATTATCAACAAACCCTCACCTAAAGACCAACGTATCTGACTCTCCACAATGAGGTGAATTTCCTAGAGGCGTTGATAAGTGTATATTTTACGTGTTTTATAGTGTGTTTTATTAGTTAGTTTTTGTGTGTTTTAATTAGTTTTATAGCTAATTAACTAAGTTTCTAGTGAAAATATGTATTTTGTGGTTTAAGTGATAAAAATTGCATATCTATGGATTTTTATGGTAAAAACTTCATGTTTTTATAGTTTAATGATTCAATCATCAAATGAAATGATTTAAGAAGATATTTGGATGATTGATGATGGTTTAAAGTGATAAAATGAGAATATGAAGTGCAAGAGAAGAAATGCAATCAAGAAAAAAAGAAGCAAGTTTTACAGTTTTGACACCTTGTGGTATTTCGGCTATATCTTGAACTACAAGTATCATATTGAGGTAATTCTTAAATCATTTTGAAACTAAGAGATAGATCTACATTTGGTATGAAGGCATCGAAATCTAGTTCAGTCTTTTTCACAGTCAAAAAGTCAAAATACAAAAGTGCAACTCTGTTGTCAAAAGCTGAAACAGAGCCCTGACCAGTTGAGGGTTTTTTGGTCATTTTGCAGTCCACAGAGCTCCAATTCTTGATGCATTGAAAGCTAACTCAAAGAGATACAACTTTCATATTTTACACAAGAGCTAATTCAGCCTCTATTATCGGGAAAATATAAGTTAAATTTGGACAAAAAATAGAGCAAGTAAATCCCAGTTATGATCTGTACTAAACCCGACCTCAAATAAACTTCTGTGATCAGAGGCTACATCCGAAGGGAGGATCCGAGCTCGGATCCCCATGTTACAAGCCTCGGATCCTAATGTGCAGTGAAGATAAAAATGAAAAAAAAAATGAGATCTAAGGGGAATTTCGAATGATCCGACCTCGGATCCCCAATTGCGGCTCTACAACTTGTGCTCTATTCACACAAGCTTTTTGACCAATTTATCTGCAAGAAATCCGATTGCAACTGAGCAAGCAAGTATAGAGAATTCAAGAAGTATCGTTTGGTGATTCCAAGAAGCAATTTACATCAACCTCAACAACTCACCTTGAGCTTGAATTCTTCTATAAATAGAGGCCTTGGAGAGCATTTTCACAACTTTTGGAAGGCCAGTGAAACTCACAAAAAATGTAGACTTCACTAGATTTTCCTTAGTTTATTAGTTAGAGTAGTATAGTATAGGTAGTGTAGTTTATCCTTTTTGTATTTATAGATAGAGTTGGATGAAGATTGAGGAGCAAAGATGGAGAGGTTGATCTCATGTGACAAGGGTGATATCTTTTCTACCACTTTCTCTCTTGTATTTGATTTCATGTTTAGCTATAATACAAGTTTGGATTTGTGTTTTTATCATGTTTAGTTAAAGTTTATGCCTAGAGTTATGGATGAACTTTCTATATCTTATTTGTGATATTTATTGGTTATTTGGTGATATTATTTTGGGCAAGTTATTTATCACTTTTGCTTTTCTAATCATGGTTAACTGACCATTAATTGTGATAATCTTAAGGCGTTAAGTTTTCAATAAAAATTGAAATTTAACAATAGTTCAAGGAAGTGATAAACTTAGAGAATACATTCACGAAAGTAGAGGTGCACCTTTGTGGCTTAGTGACTTATTTCATGTAATTTCATAGAAAAAATGAGCTTGTAGTTAGTTTCATAACCACAAAAGTAGGTATGAATTAACTATAGGTATAGTTGGTACACCGGTGAAAGCGGATATCACGTATATTAGGAAATTACGCCATAACTAGTCAAGATAATAGCATTCACTTAACCGATAACTTCATTTGTAAGAGTAGTAAGGAATTCCAAACCTCTAGCAGTTTTCTAATGTATTTTTATCACTTTTATAGTATAGATTTAATTTCTTATACTTGTAATAGTCTAAATAATAAAGGAGTTCGAAAAACACCAGTAATTGAAAATCTTCCCTGTAGGATCGATCCTTAATACCTTATACTCACTCACAATTCGTATACTTGCAAAAAATCGGGTGTGGGGTATTTAGGATTTATAACTGTAAAACTTGATTTTCGATGAACTAATTGTATATGTATACCCTGCGCACGTCAAGCGTCTCCACAGAGCGGAAGGTCTATTGACTACCACCATCGAAGGGTGAACTCCTCTAACATATTTTTGGTGCATAATCTTGGACCAAACTGACTCATGCTTCCTTAGACACACCACCAGAGCTTACAGGCGAAAGCACGTGAAACATCAAAGAAGGATTGGAACTCCAACCCCCTCCTACAAAGGGTAGCACAACCTGTCCTATGCAGCCCAATGAAGCCGCTATGACTCCCCATTTTGGTCCCATAAGAAAGAATTACAAATTATCCCCAATGATGCTAAAACTACCTTAGGAGGATGTACCACCTGTAACAAATACGTTGGGAGAGAGCTCAACATATGTCGGATAAGGACAATTTTGCCTCACATGATGAGCAACTTGGAACTCCAATGAAAGAGATGCTACCAAAACTTAGAAAGAAGACTATCAAACACAATACATCTTAATCGCCCAGTCATCATCGGAACACCTAAATAAGTCCTTGGTAAAGATTGTTGGCAAAATCGAAGGATCGAAGATACCATAGATAAGTGCTCAGCCGTAAATCGAGGAGAACAAATGAAGGAACTCTTACTGACATTAATTTTTTGTCCTGAATAAGATTGATAACTCTCCAAAAAATCACGAACAGCCATTAAACAACCTTTAGAACACCTAATAAAGATAATAGTGTCATCAGTAAAAGCTAGATATGGAACCTTATCTCCAGTCGAACTATAGAACCACTGCTCATTCTCCAAGAGCAATTGGTGAAGCCCTCATCCTAAAAACTCTACTACAAATAAAACAAAAAGTTGGGGATAAAGGATTCCCCTGCTCTTCAAAACTGAACTTCTGCAGCATAGTGTTAAGAAAAGACCATTCCACCCAGCCCTAGGCCTTCTCCATGTCAAGTTTAAGAATAACATTCGGAGTACTAAGTCGCCTATCCACATCCAAAACCAACTCTTGAGCCAACAACACGTTATCCATAATACCCCTACCCGATACAAAGCCCATTTGCCATAGAGAAATAAGAGCAGGGAGCAACTTGCCAACCCGATTAGCTAGAATTTTGGAGATGATTTTAGTGGACATATTACATAGACTAATTGGGCGAAAGTCCTTCTACTAATAGACTCCATCAATTTTCGGGATGAGAACTAGAAGAGAACTGGGCCAATACTTGGGTTGGCCCATTCCCCTATAAAAGGCTTGGATTGCCCGTAACAAATCCTCTTGGATGATTGATAAAACCCAACTCCAAAACCATCACGTCCAGGAGCGCTATTAATGTCCGTTGAAAATACAACCACTTTTAACTTCGTCATTGAAGGAAGTGCAAGTAGCATGGCATTATTAGCATCTGTCATTTTGGGGACTTTAAAATTAAAATGACGGGCAATAGGCCGACCTTCCGATTCAAATAGTCGGGAGTAAAAGGATATTGCTGACACCTGAATGAGCTCTAAAGATTTTGCCCACGAGACATCCTTCTTTTTTGTTTGCTCTTGACTACCCCATGAAAGAATGTTGTGTTAGCATCCCCCTCCTTCAGCTATTTGACATTTGACTTTTGACGCCAATATGTGCATTCAATTGCTAGCTTGCACGAGAATACTACCCAAGCCTCATTCAAACACAGCCTTGAAAGATCGTCTTTATTGGCATCAAACTCTACTTCCCTTAATTTATAAATCTCCTCGGCAGCCTTCACCATAGAGAAAATATTTCCAAAGATCTCATGCTTCCAAGAACTTAACCGCCTTCAAACCAGCTTAAGCTTTTGAGCGAAGCCAACCATGCCTACTCTAGAGATTGCTTTCTTCCATTCATCCGCCACAACTCCCATGAACTGGTGATGACTACTCTAGACGTTGAGAAAGCGAAAAGAAGAACTTCTTACTCTATTATCCTTGCACATGATTAACAGAGGAGAGTGGTCCGAGCATTCACAAGTCAAGTGTATAACCTTCATGATCGGACAACAGTCCATCCACCGAGCATTGACTAGCGCCCAATCCAGTCGCTGCCACATGGAACTATTTGCCCAAGTAAAAGGTTTCCTTTCAAACTCCACTGACGATAACCCACAGTTGAACATGGCCGTATTGAACTCTTCGACATTTCGCATATTCACCATAGAACCGCTAACTTGTTCCTCCATGAAAGAGACAACATTAAAGTCACCAACCGCCATCCAAGGACTAACCATATCAATTCGTAGAAACTCCATAGCCTTCTAGAGAGATCTCCTACCAACCCTAGTGCACTTCACATACACCCCTAACATCTCAAATGAGAAACTAGAGCTAAATGTGGCAATGGCGTGAACCAGTTACTTGGTGTGTTTTGTAAATTCAATGCCAACCTCATCCTCCCTAAGGAACCAAATTTTTCCTTGAACAAAAGCTGTTGCCTTATCAAAATGAAGAAAACGCTTGACCTTCACCAACTGATTAACATTTGACATTGGTTCCAAAAGAACCACTAAGTGAATCGAATTATCACAAACTATCTTCCTCAATAGCGAAGGGAGTCCATGCGACAAGTCCCCGTATATTCCAAACTAATAATTTAATTGGCTTTAACATAGGAACGTAAAACATAAGAGGCTTGAGAAGATTTGTGAACCTACACTTTAGACTTTGGAGGACTTCCACATCTTCTTTTACCCTTAGCTGGCCGCACAGTTGCAAGGTTTTTCACCAGTGCAATATCCTTTTCATCCAATCTTGACGAGAAGGGAGATTTCTCCTCTAATGATTTCGATGCCTGCAATTTTCGATGCAACTCTCCTTGGAAAACCTTGAGCTGCTACAAAGTACTGGACTATCGAGAGAGGTTCCTAGGTGCTAGAGCACGTTGCAACACCTGGGGTGGTATTGGATCAACCTTGTCCGATAGCTTATGCAATATAGCAAATGTATTATTCAACTCCAACCCCACTGTTGTAAAAATAGATATTCCAAAAGATTTTTTTCATGTTTGTTACGGTCTTATCTGATAAAATTTCATCAGAAATGTTTGTTCCTATTTTGAGGAAGAAATCTTCAAAGATAAGATTTTGGTAAAAGGGCTAAAAGCCAAATTCAAGATTGTGAGACGTCTTGATCTTTCGGTCAATAGCCTTCCTGATGGTTTGACCCATTCCAACTACTGCCAACAAAGAATAGACCTATGACTACTTCAGACTTAAGTTGCGCAACAGTTTTGCATGCCATTCGTGCGGAAAATCAGCTTTTCACATTCTATCCTTTTCGTATCCTATACCGTGAAGCCTATAAATAGAACCATTTGTCAGGTTCATTAGTACGCTGATCAACGAAGACCACACTTAGTGAACTCCCTATTCCTTCTCCTCTATTTGCTTTCCTGTTCGTGAACTCTCTCTTTCTTCTCCTCTATTTTTTCTTTTTATTTTATCTGCTGGTTTTGGAACAAATTTTGCTGGTTCTACATCCCTCTCACAAAAATAGAGGAAGACTTGTTTAATCTTGGGGAAACATTTCGATACTCTGAAATAGTTTCTTAGGACAGTGCTTTCAAGCACGACTCAAGTATTCAAGTGTTAGCATTGTTCGGGCCGCCTTTTCCAACAATCTAAGAAACTATGGTATCTGACAATGTTAGCACCCCACAGCCTTCATCAGCAACTGTTGCAGTGGCACTACCATTCGCCAAGCCCTTTCCGGATGTATCCAAAATTGAAATTTTCGCCAATGAAAATTTTAAAAGATGGCAAGAACGTGTGCACTCTCTACTTGACATCGATGGAGTAGCTTATGCGCTCACTGAATCTCAACCTTCTGCAACTACGGATGCCAAGACTCAAGAAGCATGGCAATATGCCAATAAGGTATTTCGACACACTATCCTTCAAACACTCTCTAATGAATTATTTGATGTCTATTGTAGCAGCAAAGAAGCCAAGGCAATTTGGGAAGCCTTGGTAACAAAGTTTACTGCCGAAGATGCAACCAAGCAAAAATTCGTCGTAGGAAAATACAACCAATGACAAATGACTGATGACAAGGAGATGAAAATCCAAATCACCGAATATCAAATGCTGCTAGAGGACTTGAAAAATGAAGACATCAATCTTCCTGAAAAATTCGCTGCAGGCATGCTGATTGAAAAGTTACCTGAGTCATGGGCCGACTATAAAAACAACTTGAAACACAAGGAGAAAAATTATACCATGGATGAGCTCGTGAAGCACATCCTCATTGAGGATTCAAACAAAAGGGAGTTGAGAGCTACCAAGGCAAAGGAGATGGCTTACAAAGCCAATCTGGTGCAAAGCAATAATAAAAGGTACGCCAATAAATCCCAGAATTACAAGCCCAAAAATTTTAATGTCAAGCCTAACAATCCCAACTTTAAGAAGAAGAAAGGCAATTGCTTTTATTGTAGAAAACCAGGACATTATGCAGTCCAATGCAGACATAATAAAGGTGACAGAGCAAATGGTAACCCTCCTAAGGTGCACTTAACCGAAGGAGATGATATAATTGCTGCTGTCATCTCTCAAGTGAACATTGCAGCCAATGTCAAAGAGTGGGTGGTAGACTCTGGGGCTACTCGGCACATATGTGCGAATCGAGAAGCATTTTCCTCCTATACTCCTATAGGGGATGATGAAGAAGTGGTCTACCTTGGTGACTCACGAACGGCTAATATTCTGGATAAGGGCAAAGTATTCTTGAAACTCATTTCAGGAAAAACTTTGGCTCTCAATGATGTGCTGCATGTGCCAAACATTCGGGCAAATCTGGTTTCCGTAGCATTGCTAGGAAAAGTTGGAGTAAAAGTGTCATTTGAATCTGGAAAGATTATAATGACCAAAAATAATGTATTTGTGGGCAAGGGCTATTGTAATCAGGGACTTTTTGTACTTAATATTTTCAATGTGATCAATGAAAATGCATCTTCTTCTGCTTATATTGTTGATTCCATTTCTTTATGGCATGCTAGATTAGGACATGTTAATATTGGTTATATAAAGAAAATGCAATCATGTGGCCTAATTTCTGGTATTAATGATAATATGGACAAATGTGAAATATGTGCAGAAGCTAAAATAACAAAGAAAAGTTGTATAACTGTCCATAGAGAAACTGAATTATTAAATTTAATTCATACTGATTTAGGTGATTTAAAACAAACAATGACTAGAGGTGGGAAAAGGTATTATGTCACCTTTATAGATGACTATTCTAGATATACCAAAGTTTATTTACTTAGAAATAAAGATGATACTTATAATGCCTTTTTATCCTATAAGTCTGAAGTAGAAAATCAACTTAATAAAAGGATAAAAAGAATTAGATCAGATAGGGGTGGAGAATATTTAACTTTAGATAACCTTTGTGAACAGGAAGGCATAATACATGAAATAACTCCACCTTATTCTCCAGAATCTAATGGAGTAGCTGAAAGGAAAAATAGAACGTTAAAAGAAATGATGAACTCTATGTTAATTAGTTCTCATGCTCCAGATAATTTATGGGGAGAAGCTATATTATCTGCATGTCACTTACAAAATAGAATCCCACATAAAAAGACTGGCAAAACACCTTATGAGTTATGGAAAAATTATAAACCAAATTTGAAATATTTAAAAGTTTGGGGGTGTCTTGCTAAAGTCTTGTTGCCTGAACCTAAGAAAAGGAAAATAGGTTCTAAAACTTCTGATTGTATGTTTATTGGATATGCTGAACATAGTGCTGCATATAGATTTCTTGTGTTAAGAAGTGATATACTTGATTGTAATACAATTATTGAGACAAAGAATGCTGAATTTTTTGAACATATTTTTCCACTGTCTAGTAAAATTTCTCATGCACCTGTTGAAATAAATAAGGAAATTATTCCAATTGAGGAATTAAGAAGGAGCAAAAGGCCAAGAAAAGAATTTTCATTTGGAAATGAATTCCAAACCTTTCTTGTTGATAATGATCCTTTAACATACTCCGATGCTATTTCTTCTCCTGAGTGTAAATTTTGGAAAGAAGCAATTAAATCTGAAATTGATTCTATCTTGTCAAATAAAACTTGGATTTTGGTAGACTTACCTCCTGGTGCAAAACCTATTGGTTGCAAATGGATTTTTAAAAGAAAATATAACTCTGATGGCTCTATAGAAAAGTACAAAGCTCGTTTAGTAGCAAAAGGATTTTCTCAAAAATAAAATATTGATTATTTTGATACATTTGCACCAGTAACTAGAATTGCGTCTATTCGAGTTTTATTTGCTTTAGCTTCTATCCATAAACTTGTTATTCATCAAATGGATGTCAAAACAGCCTTTTTAAATGGTGATTTAGAAGAAGAAATTTATATGTTTCAACCTGAGGGATGTATTGTATCTGGATAAGAAAATAAGGTTTGTAAACTAATTAAATCTCTTTATGGCCTAAAACAAGCTCCTAAACAGTGGCATGAGAAATTTGATCAAGTATTGATGAAAGATGGATTTTCATCTGTAGAAGTGGATAAATGTGTATATGTCAAAATTATAAATGATCAATATGTGATAATCAGTTTATATGTGGATGACATGCTTATATTTGGTACTAGTCTAGATATTGTAAATAGTACTAAATATTTTTTGTCTTCTAATTTTGATATGAAAGATTTGGGTGAAGCCAAAATAATATTGGGTGTTAAAATCATAAGGAAAGGTGATGGTATAATGTTGACACAAGAACATTATACAGAGAGACTTCTTAGGAAGTTTGAAAATTATGATGTGACACCTGTTAGTACTCCTTATGACGCTAACACTCAGTTAAAGAAAAATAATGGTGACCCAATTGCTCAGTCTAAATATGCTCAGATTATTGGGAGTCTGATGCATCTGATGAATTTCACTAGATCAGATATAGCTTATGCTGTATGTAGACTGAGTAGATATACTCACAATCCCAATCGTGAGCATTGGTTTACATTAGTCAGACTAATGAAATATTTGAGAGGTACCATGAATTTTGGTATCCTGTATAGTGGATTTCCCACTGTATTAGAGGGTTACAGTGATGCTAATTGGATCTCTGATTCAAATGACACAAAATCCACTAGTGGTTATGTGTTCACCCTTGGTGGTGGTGCAGTAGCATGGAAGTCAGCCAGACAGACAATCATTGCTCGGTCAACTATGGAATCGGAGTTCATAGCTCTGGAGTTGACTGGTTCTGAGGCAGATTGGTTAAGAAATTTCTTAGCCAATATTCCTCCTATTAAGGAACTGCTGCCTCCTGTGTCTATACACTGTGATTGTCAAGCGGCAATTGCTATTGCAAAAAATAAATCTTATAATTGTAAAAGTCGACACATGAGATTGAGACATGATGTCGTAAAGCAGCTGCTTAGAGATGGAATTATTTCCATTGATTTTGTGAAGTCAGAGTTGAATTTGGCCGATCCTCTGACTAAACCTGTAGGAAGAAAATTAATTCTTCAAACTACAAGGGAGATGGGACTTAGGCCAACGGTTGTCAATAGAGATGGTAACCCAACCTATGTGATTGGTGATCCCATGAAATAGGTTCATATGGGTAATAACAAGTCGATATTGACAGTAAAGCACTTGAAATTTAAGTCCCTTCTGAGATGAGTGCTTTAACTGCTAGCAATCGTGAGGCTGAGTTTAATACTCTTAATGAATTTATGTCTCTTTAGGGAGGTGTATCTATAGCAGTATACACTTGATAAATTCACCTATATGAGAGTGGAGTGGGGCCGCTCCTATAAGATTTTTTGGGCAAATCTTTAGAGCTCTCATGAATAGTCAGGCAGGCGCATGGCCTAAATGCGCAAAACTGCATTGAACAGCAAAATTATGGGTTGTAATGTGATTGATAAGATCTCTGTCATACAACAAGAATTATTGGTTCATAGAAAGATATTTTTTCACCAATAATTCTGTAAGACATATTTTATCAATTTAAGTTTGGTTCATAGTCCAAAAGACACCAAACTGATTACATTAAGCTCAAACAAATCCAGCAGATGTTCATACTCTTTTGTCTAAAATCTTTTGAAATAGGTGGGAGATTGTTGTAAAAATAGATATTCCAAAAGATTTTTTTTATGTTTGTTACGGTCTCATCTGATAAAACTTCATCAGAAATATTTGTTCCTATTTTGAGGGAAGAATTGGTCAAAGACAAGATTTTTGCTGAAGGCCAAAAGGCAAATCAGATTGTGAGTTGATATTCGGTCAGCCAAATTCCGATGGTCTGCTTTTTGACTAGCCTTTTTTCACATAGAGGATAGACTCTGACACTTTCAAATGCTAAATTGGTACGGATGCATGCTTATTCTCACGGAAAATCAGCTCTCATCCTATCTCTATCACTCTGTTCTGTATCCTGTAGCCTATAAATAGAACCATTTGTCAGGTTCATTGTACGCTGATCACGAAGACCACACTTCGTGAACTCCCTATTCCTTCTCCTCTATTTGCTTTCCTGTTCGTGAACTCTCTCTTTCTTCTCCTCTATTTTTTCTTTTTATTTTATCTGCTGGTTTTGGAACAAATTTTGCTGGTTCTACATCCCTCTCACAAAATAGAGGAAGACTTGTTTAATCCTGGGGAAACATTTCGATACTCTGAAATAGTTTCTTAGGACAGTGCTTTCAAGCACGACTCAAGTATTCAAGTGTTAGCATTGTTCGGGCCGCTTTTCCAACACTCGCCTCATCAAGCTCAGAATTCAACACATAACACGTGGTATCAGTCAAATCAATATATCAAGAAACATGCACTTGACACTCACCAGTTTAAGCAAAATAACGTCAAAAGTTCACCCCTCGGGTTATGCCCTTGATCACCAACAAACCTTAAGAACAACCAAGATAAAGTATTATAGTTCAACTGATCAAAACTTAGGTGAACCAAAGAAAATCCAAGTAACTTCTAGTGCAACAATGCAAATATGGTTTTGGAGTGAAAAGAGAACATTTAGACCCAAGGGACATGAGTAACCAAGAATTTTCTCATTCCAATCATAAAATCAAGCTCAAAATGGTTTAACAACTCCAACTTAAAGTTGGAAATGAAAGTAAGGACAGTTTTAGGAGCACAGAATTTTTCCCAGCTTTGCGCGACGCTATTTGAAAAATCATATTTCAAGCTTCTTAAGTCCAAAATTTATAAACTTTATACCGTTGGAAAATTGATTCAAAGGGTTACAATTTCTTAGAAGACACCTTTGCAAGATGTCCACAAGTCAATCAAAATCCAATCTCAAGCGGCTGCTTTATCTAGTAGAAAGACAGAACAGGAATGGAAATTCAGTCAATTTTGAAAAATCACAGATATTCATAGGAATTGAGGAAAATTCTGAAATTTTCACGGTAAAAAGTACTCTGAATCTAGTTTCAAATGAAATAAGCAGAACTCAATTTGGATCTTTCTACACCAAGATATGACAGATTTACCAAGACTGCTCAGAGTCTCCTGCAGAAAAAATTTTCAGCAAGCAAACAGTTTGGAAAACTAGGTTTTTCCCCTCTTAAACCTCTTTGTTTTGACTCCAAAGCAACACACATGTGAAGATCAAAGTTTTAGCAAGTACCTTGAGCATAATATGTTAAAACTATCCCAAAATTCCAACTCAAACAAGAATTTCCAGTAACTTGTCATTAAATTCCTTTCCTCTAAACTCAAAGTTTCAACCTTGTGTTCATGGCAAAATCATAATAATTCATGGCTAGCATAGCATGTGTCATACGGTATATATTCTTGGCAAGAAAAACCATCAAAATCACAAATATCTAATTTGAACCTAGGCTATGCACTTCATGAATCAAATCTGAAAAATTCTCAACATAACTTGAAAAACATGCAAGCCTCCATAAAATCCTTCCTTTTCATCACTAGATTATGCACCAAAACTGGAATTTTGCAACATAATTTGAAAACCATAAAAGCCTTCATATAAGTCCTTCTTTAGCTTCTATTATCTCAGACATCAACTAAATTTAAAAATCAAGGAAGAAAACTAGAAGTTCTAGCAAAGTTCACCTCTTACCTCCAAACCCAAATATGGCAAGCAAATCAAGAAGGTTGCAATGCTTTCTTCCTCCAAAAACTTCGCCAAGAGCTTCCCCCAAGCTTGATTCAAGGTTTGTCGAGTAGATTTGGATTTTCTCTTGTTTTTTTTTCACTAAATAGGCAAGAATCAATGCTTGAAGTTTGTTTCTTTTCTCTCCCTTTCTCTCTCTCCCTAAACTCAGCCAAGACAAGAAAGAAAAAGAAGAAAAAAAATGGTGAAGAATTAAAGTTTTAGTTAAATAAGAATAAGGCTTAGTCTTGGTCAAGATGTTGTAGTGGTTTGACAAGTGGCAAGATGAGAATTAGTCTTGGTGGTCAAGATGTTGTAGTGGTGTGACAAATGGCAAGATAAGGATTAGTCTTGGTCAAAGGTCTTGGTCAAGGTTTCATGGATAAGTGACAAGTGGCAAGGTAAGATTCCATTCCTATCTCTTTGTCTCTCGTGTTTCTTATAGCCAATCTATCTTGTATTCTTCTAATACACTTTTAACACTTTTAATCACATAATTCCTCTAGCACCACAATTGTTCTCGTTCACCAAATATAACGCACATATCTCACTAGTCGGACACACTAATATAATACACTATGAAACTCGACATGCATCAAATTAAATAAGAAAATAGGTGAAAAACCATGATTAAACTAGTAAAGCAATCAAGAATTCAAAGCAAGTAAGTTCAAATAAGAGCTATAAAGACAAGTAAAATTTCGGGGTCTCACAGGTGATCGCTTCTTTATCGAAATCAAACCAGCGATCATGAATTTTCTAGAGTTTGATAAGTGAAATGAATACTACTTCAACGAGTTTCAATTATTTGCTTTTCGTTAAGCGAAACTCTTATATTTTAAACCCTAATTGCTTTCAAATTGTTCAATGATATTTTATCGCAGACTTGGACACCAACCAGGGAGTTGACCTTGGACGTGGTTTTGAAAAGAAATAAATTGTTGGTGAATGTTTTCCAATGCATGATTGAACTTGATTCTTGAATGAAATGATTTGTTAATACGATTGAATAATACTTGACTTGTTTGGATGAGGTGAGAGTATACTTTATCGCACTTGTCCTCTCCTTCTTGAATGATCTCGTCCTTGCCTGAGTTTGATTGACCTGTATTTGTATTGTTGCTTGTGCTTGACTTGTAAGTGTTGAGCGGTAGCATGTACCACACTCAATTCGAGTGGGAGGTGCCTCTCATCCCGTCTCACTACTTTTATCCTCACCCTATTGGTTAGTCAGTCGAATCGAGCCAGTAAGGGCTTGGTCGAGGAGACTGGCGAACCATATGTTCTGTTTATATTGTTTATTGTATAATCCTTTGGATATGGTCCACTGGATTCGGTATACTTGAGTGTTACCATCACTCTTATTTTGAAGTTCGGGCTCGGTAAATGGTTGATTAGTGGATGGAAATTGGTGTAAAGTGGAGATCTACGGTCATGGTTTTGCTTCTTCAAACGTTGACGGAGTGTCAATGGGTTCAGATCAAGTAATGCAATGGGAATTTGGCTCTTGAGAGCCATCTGTATCCTTATACTTTGAAATGATTGTTACTTATAGTGTTACTGTTTCTTTTTATGAACTTTATACTCGCTCATTTTAAGATTTCAAGTTTTACATAATGACCAACTTGCTACTTGAGTCTGCATGAAGTTTTGGAATCTCACTGAGTCTTGGCTTACTCTATTAGAATCTTTTGTTTTCCTTACAGGGGGTACGAGCATAGGCGTGTAGCTGGAAAGGCTAGTTTGTCTAGACTTTTACCTTTTGTAATTCTACTAGCGCTAGTGCTCGATTAGGGTTAGAAGTACAACTAGAATTTGAATCTCTTGTTCTATTCGGATATGTATGAATGGTTGAGATAGCAATGAATGCAAATGTACTTTCTAAGCTTAGGAACTGTAGTCTCCTTTACTTTTGAAGTTGCAACTTATTTTCTTGACGTGAGTGAGTGAGTCCCGGCGAGAGTTGGGCAGACGGTTCTCTAAACCCTGGGGTACGCCCTAGGGGAAGGTGGGGTCCTCACTCCAATTATCTCTTCTAACTTCCATTTTTTTTTATCATCTCTCATTATCTCCATCCCTTGTCTCTCCTTATTTTCTCTGCTTTCTTCTTCGATTTTATATAGACTTAGATAAATGACTTTGTTCTCTCCATTTATGTTCCACAAGTCTCTTTGATTTGTTTTTTTGTTTTTTCTACTCCAAGTCACCTAGAAAACTCATCTCAAAGTCATTAGCTTGTACTATCTTTCCATTTTTTCCTTTCCTTAGCGAAATCCTTCTAACAAAATCAATATTCTTCTTGCAACATGACAAATTAAGACCTGTGTAGTTGGAGGATTTGTTATGTTTTTCTCTCAAGGTGAATACATTTATGCTATTTATTATTATTATTTTAGAGAAAATAATATGTTTATTCTTTTGTATAATTATGATTTTGTTTACTTTTTTTTTTTACCTATAAATGAGGGTGGGAAAAAAAAGATGAGGCCCCCATTTCTTCATTGAGCATTGACAATGTGTTCATTTTTTTTTTATGTTTACAACGGAAAACTTTTTTTTAGCAACCTAGATTTTTTGTTGGTAATCTTAGTTTTCTTTAGGAAAATAGATTTCATTCAATGGCATTTTTAGACAATTTTTAGTATTTTTATGTTCTTCGTCCTACTACTAAACTGAGAGAAGAGTACTTACAATGTTTGAGAAAAAACTGATTCATGCATAATGTCGTGTATTTCAAGTTTAGGTGTCGTATAAATTTGCATGCAACTCTTTTATGCTTACTAGAACAAAACATCTACACAGCTCTTCAATGACGGAGCTAAGGGGAGCTGAGGGGGGCCATGGCCTTCCCTAAGTTTTGAAAATTTTAATGCATAATATGTAAATATATGTATAAGTTAAAGTTGGCCCCCCTAATTTTTTACAATTTTAGTTTATATTATGAGAGTTTTTATATATGTGTGTGTGTGTGTGAATTAGCCACTTTTGATTTAATTTTTTCTTCAAAAAAAGTTATTTATTTTTTATTGTGCTAATTATTTAACGTTCAAAAAATTAAACATATAATTGATGATCCATAGTAAATTGACCCAATTTGATATATTATAATAAAAAACTCAATTCATAATTATCAATGGGTTAACAAAAATAATTACTTTATTGGTCAGTATACAAATATGCAACTTAGCCTAATTGATAAAAAATTTAAAATTAGTGATCTATCCTCTTGTTGACCCATATACAAATATACAAATAATTACTCGAAGGCTTGGTGAAGACAAGAAATTGAGTGACCTATGCTATTGTTGATAGATTGATTATATTTGTTCTCACTCTTCCTGTGTCAACTGCAAGTACAGAACGGGTATTTTCAATTATGAATATAATCAAAACAAAGCTCCAAAACAAGATAAAAGATAATTTTTCTTGAATGATTGTCTAACAATGTACATAAAAAAATGAAAGTTGTTCAAAAATTTAGTACTGATTCAATTATAGATGAATTTAGTTCTATGAAATAACGTAAAGATCAATTTACTTTTAAGAAAGGAGGTTGAAATTTCAAGGTATGCTAACATAACTTTTATCTTTTATTAATTGAAAATAGTTATATTTATATTGCATAGTTATATTTTAGTTTTTGCAAAAGTGACATATGGGAGCATCTTCTCATAATGTACAATTTGGGTAGTTTGTGATGTTATGAGATATTTAATCAAAGGTTTTTTTTGTCCTAATTTTTGTTATAACTATGCTACATATTTATGAAATGGACATACCTTTATAATTAAAGTTACTATTTGATATTTTAAGATGTCATACATTTAAATAAATGAAAATTATTTTGAACATAATATATTAAGATAATTTTGATCAAAAAAATTTTGGCCCCCCTCCCAAGGAAAAAATCCGGGTTCTATTCTATAGTCTATAGAATAGACATTTTCAATTATGAAGATAATCAAAACAAAGTTCCAAAATAAGATAAAAGATAATTTCTTGAATGATTGTGTAGACACCAAATTTTTGTCAATTTTTAATATTTTCCTGAAATTTTATCTATTTGATAAGTTATTATTATTACCATTTTTTTTAATATATATTAATGAATGATTTTCTCATTTTTGTAGGTTTGTTTTTGGTAAAAGAAAAAAAAAAACACAAAACAAAAGAGAAAAATCAAGAAATAAAAAATCACTTTCATCATTTTCTCTACCAAAACAACTATTAACCCATTCCACACTCAATTGCCATGGACCTTTCTTTTCATTAGCTAAGAAATCATCATTTTGGCAAATCCAACACACAAAAGCTCCACCTTTTGCTCCAACTACTCTCTCTCGGGTCTCTCTTCTGGAGACAAAAAAAAAAAGAGGAAAAAAGGGAACTCTCCACTTTTCCTCCCAGGACATCTCTCGGCTCTCTCCCAGAGGGGGGAGACAGAAAAAGCCACAACAAGAAAAGAAAATTCCCTGGACACAAGGAGGCAGCCGCCGGTTGGACAAAGAGCCTGGAGCTTCCTCAAAATTTTAGTCAAAGGACCACAACCTCATTGAGGTATTCTTTCCAGCTTTTCCTTTTTTAATTAATTAGATTACATGCATGTTTTGCTACCTATTTGTCTCTTTCTTTCACTGATTTTTGTTGCTATTGTGGTGTTGTTGAAGTTTTTTTTGGACAAGCCTGCATGAAATTAAGAAAAAAGGAAACGGTGCTGTGAATGCATGCCAAATGCTTGATAAAGTGCCGAAATGGAAAAACGGATTAAAAAGCTGAATATTGTGCATGTTGTTGTCAAAACGGATGACCGTTAGCTAGCACCAGGCCTGGAAATGTGTGCTTATCTAAATTTTTTGGAGTTTTGAGCTTTAAAGGCATTAGAATAATTTTCTTCATTTTTGGGGCTGTTTTGATTTAATGCATCCTTTTGTTGTTGTTTACTTGTCAAACTAAGATTATAGTTGTATTGTGGAAGTTATAAGGAGGGTTTTGGCATAATTTTTATGATTTTTGGTGAAGATTTGAGGGTTTTAAAAAAATAAAAACTGAACTGATTTCTTGGCATTTGGCCACTTTTGGGTCATTTTCTGTAAAAACTAAGTTCAAAAATGGAACCTACGCGAAAAATCGAGTGAAGGGGTATATTTTGAGAAATTTTGGTGACCGGAGAGGTCGCCGGCGACCGCCGCCGGAGGCGGTGGCGGCCACCATGGCCGCCAGCTGAAGCTTCTTCAGCTGGCCGAAGAAGCAGAGAAAGAAACGATTGGGGAAGGAAGAAAAAAAAAGGAAAGAAAGAAAGAAGAAAAAAGAAAAGAAATTGGGCTAATTTTTTTTTTCTGATGGGCCAAGAGTTAGTTTTGGTTGGGTTTTGGGAATGGGTTTTGTTTTTTTTTTTTGGGTTTCGGTTGGGTTAGAAGGTCAGAGCCCATGCATTGTTTTTGTTGGGCTTGAGTGATGAAAAGATGGGCTAGCCTGCTCGTTTGGCTTGGATTTTCGGCTGGGCTTAGGAAATGTTTGGCCTAAAGAAATAAAAATGATGGCCCAGTGGCCTTTTTCTTGCCCAAATCAGAAACCGAAAGTTGCACTTTAACCCCTCATCTTTGGAGTAGTTTCACTGTGACCCAGAACATTTTAAATTCCTTTCACCTAGGTCCTTAAGTTAATTGCATTTTGGTCTCTAAACTTTATCTTTCATTTGATTTTGGCCCCTAAACTTTGAAAAAATATAATTTCTATCTCCAAAAGTTTTTCAATTTTGCAATTCAGTCCCTTGTGAATTTTGACCCTCTTTTATTATGATCGTTTCTTTTCTTTAATAGCTAATTATGCTACTTTTGTGTATGTTCAACTTGTAATTTTTAGATATTCTTAAATTTATTTACGTTTGACATATTGAGGTGAATTTTCATTATTATTAGTTTTTCAATTAAATTGGTGCCATGATTCTTTTGTTCATTTTGAGTATAAATAGGGCAATTTGACTCCGTTTAGTCACCACTTCAAAAGGGAGGTACCCCATTATTATTATTTCAATGTCAATTACGTGCTCTTATGTGCTCCTACGTGTTCCTATGTGTTTATACATTTTTATATGCTTTGTTTATTCGATTTGAATGTTCATTTAAATTTTCTTATGTTTGTTTAGTTAATTTTATAATTATTTGAGAGGCACTTAAATACCTCAAAAATGTAATAGATAGGATAATTAGATTTATTTTATTTTATTTTCCCTTTTAAATTGTAGTTAGGCGCTCCCCGATGTAATAGATAGGTTGTGTGCTTATGTGGCTTATATGTTACGTGCCTTACCCGCTTTCCTTAGGATTTTTGCATCTAGATATTATGCTTATGTGTTACGTGCTACGTGCTCTTATGTGTTTATTTGTTTTAATCTATGTCTACTTGTCTTATTATGTATTAAAAATGCATGACGTCACCACACTAGTCCAACGCTAGTTGTGGCTTCTCCCTCCATTTACTTGCTAGTTCAACGCTAGTAAGGATTTTTAGAAATGGGCTAGTCCAACGCTAGACCCTTAGATCGTTCGTGCGTTAGATTCATTTTTTTTGTGATATTCATTACATTTTCATGCATATTTTCATTTTTAGGATCTTTTCTCATTTACATGATATTCCCTATTATATTATCCCTTACCCTCTATAGGTACTAATCATGTCATTTAGAATTGCATCTCATTTAAGCTAGTTCGTTTGCTTGTTCATGTTAGGATAATTATTTTTCAAACATGGGAAATGGGTGATTATAACTTTTTAGTTTAAATACCCTATTAATCCATGTATAAGAAAATTATGTCACGAGCTTTTGCCTCCCGTACCCTTTATGTTGCATTCCATTTTTCTTTGATCACTTATATATGTATATAATGTAATTTCTTTTCTTTTATTTTAATTTCATCATTCGCATACTCGTGACACTTTCAAGGAATCATTGTGGCCTTCGCAATTAATGCGATTGGTTCGATTAAACCCTTGAATGGATATTTTGACCCTTTCGATATTTTATAAATTTAGATTAGCATCCATGTAGGAAACATTCAAATATGATAAATTAAGGGTTAGATTAGGAAAATTTTGACTAAACCACGCAACTAGCTTAGACTAGGTTGAAAGGGTGCCTTAGGTTTGAGTAAATTGAACCTTTGCCTTCCCTTTCTTCAACCGTGACTCCCGAATCCATTTTCTCTTATTTTTCAAAGACCTGGAGTTGTCGAAAAGGGTTTTATTTTATTTTATTTAAATACATTTTTTGGGTGACTTGGTACATCCAAACTCAATTCCAAGTGGCGACTCCCCTTTTTCTTGAAAACCCTTTTTAGACTAAATTTTGGACCCAAATTGTCGCATTTTTAAAAGTCTCATTCTAGGTCCTTTTCATTTATTTTTAAATAAGATCACATCTTTTATAAACACTTTCCTTTTATTTTCCCTCGCGAAAAATGGGGCGCGACAACTTGGCGACTCCACTGGGGACGCTAGAGAATCCAAGCACTTGGTTTAGTTGTCTTTTCTTTTTTTAACCCTTTTATTTATCGTATTTGGATGTCTAGGGTTGCATTTTTTCTTTTTTTAAGGATTTTTTGCATTGCGCGCGTATCAATTCACTCCCTCACCTATTTGCGTATGATTGATTTGATGGATGGGTAGTTTATGTATGTTATCCCGCGCTTTGCATTGCATTTGGGTGGGGGGGATTTTACCCTAGAGCCTCGTATTGGTTCTCGATCCCTCCCCTCCAAACCGAGCACTAGCATACGTGCATACGCTTTACTTTTTATCCTGCATTTATTTTTCTTTTAGTGGCTTGTCACGCCACTCTTCCCTGTTAGGATTAGGCGACCCATTTGGATGTGTGATCGCGACACGACGTGTGCGTAGCATGATCCGAGGGGTCACTCAATTTTCCATTTTAAGCTTTGGGTTGATAGCCTTTAGCTTTTAGTTGAAGATTGAGAATTTTTGATAGATTCACTTGGACATGTGGCCGTGGCACGACGTGCACGTAGCAATGTCTGGGGAATCGCTCGAGCCACCGACAAAGAACCTTGGGATTGATGACCTTTGGTTTCCAAGTCTGAAGGCTCGGGGACCTAAAACCTATCGAGTCTAGATGCATTAGTGAGCCGATATCTCATGCATCCATGATAGTTTACCTAGGGTAGAGTCTGCCTTACCCTATTAGGGACACTATTCACGAGGGGAGGGATCCAACCCCTCTTTATTGTTTTATCTTTGTGTATTACTTTGCTACAATGTGTTATGTGTATTTGTCTGATTGAACTAACTTTTCTTGGGTTTTGTCTCCACTGCATTCACAAACCTTAGAAATAAGAGTCCTGACGTCGTATTCATTAAGGCAGACCACCCTTTGTAAATTGCACGTTTAAATTTTAGTTTGTCGCATTAATACTATGTATATATATGCATGTCATTCTAGGCTCACCCCGGCATTTAAATGGGGCACTTTTAGATCATATGTCAATTATTTCATTGCATATTTAATCGCTTTAATAAACTGGCATCATGCATCCACCTTAGAAGGGAACGCCGTTTAGGGAATCCCGCGTTAGGCATAAACCGCCTTGTGTCTCGGATATATAATCCAATGAGACTTGCACGTTTATATTTTTTGTACTATCCAAAGGGGTAGTGCACAAGGTAAGGTAGGATTCGATCCCTTCCATGTGACGGCATTGAAAATAATGGAACAGTTTTTACGCATTAGAATATGAGCCTTTAATAATCACTTTTTGGCCATTTTATCAGAATTGGTAAAAATCCCTTGCGTAAAGGACATTAAGTTGAAGAAATTCACAAATTCCTCATTGTTGAGATGATAAGTATGTTAAGGCCAAATCTTGATTTCCTAAGGCTCATAGACTAATGAATCATAATGAATTTTTGAAAATTTTCAATGGGTAGACAATTCAATCAATTTTTGGAATAAACCATCAATTTCATTGGACCTTTTTATTCATCAAATTCATCCGATCCATTTTTTCCTATTTCTTCACTTTTAAGACTAAGTCAATTTTGAATAAATCATCAATTTCGTTTGACCAATTTACCCTTTTTTAGGGTGATTCGGTCAATTTTGAATAAATTAAATTTCATTCAATTCATGTGACCAGTTTACCTATTTTTAGGGCAATTCGGTCGATTTTAAATAAATCATCAATTTCATTCATTTCATTTTTACATCTAAGATGATTGAGTCGATTTTTTTTATAGATCATTCGATCCTTACAAATTTGCTCGTTTTTAATTTCATCTTCATTCAATTTCATTTTGAATAAATCATCAATTTCATTCTGTTCATTTGGTCAGTGATCAAGTCGATTTTTGAATAAACTGGCAATTCTATCCAATCTATTTGACCAATTTATTCATTTTTAGGCCAATACAATCAATTTTGAATTAATCATCAATTCCATTCAATTCATTATTCATTTAATCAATTTTATTTATTTATTTTTTTTGAATAAATTCTCAATCCCATCCAATTCATTTGATCAACTTTATTCATTTTTAGGATAATCCAGTCAATTTTTTGAACTAACCATCAATTTCATTCGATCCATTTAACCCGTTTATTCTTTTTTAAAGTTTCGATCTATGGTTCACTGAAAAAACTAGTCGAGATATTTCAATCCTTTCAAAAATAAGTTTTTCACACTAAATTGATTTTTAACATCACTTTATGTGTCAATCAAAACAATCAATCCATTCGGACTTTGTCCTCATTTTATTAGAACAAATTGTCTTTTGTCACTCCAATTATCCAATTTTTTCAAAAATTGTCTTTTAATTGAATTTCAATAAGTCAATCGAATCCATCAGGTATTGTATGGTGCCTACCCCAGAGGATTGCATTTTTCATACTAGACCAACCCTTGGCATAAAAGGGTTCCCCCATAGGTCATACATCCGAATTTTTTTTGGATATTTACTAACTCTTATCTTTTTCTTTATTTTATTGGAAAAACTAAGTGAGAGCTAAATCTAAAAGGCAATTCCTTTCAACATTTTCAGGTAATATTTAAACATAGCTTCTCGTCGAAGTCCCATCATAACACGATTTCGTAGTCAAACCCAGAGGAATCGTGTAAACATGAGTTCACAACCGGAACCGTCGAATAGGTCTACTACTACAGCTCAACCTGAAACTACAAATTTGGGGGTCCAGCTAACCGAGATGCTTGCTAAGTTTAGCGAAATGGCTACCGAGATGGCGGTCCAGAGGAAATTGATTGATCGACTTATCAACAGTGGTGTTCAACCCGAACCCGAAACTGTCAGGCAGCCTGAGCCAGAACTATTTGTCATACCTTCCACTCAAACTTCTTTTACGCCATCCTTCCCTATTCCACCTGAAGAAACTTTCACCTATACCACCACAAATTTGACATACACTTACCCTCCTAATCCTTCATTCTTTCCTACTCACACGCAAGGTCCACAACCCCAGATCACTTCAAATATACCCCATGAGCCGCATACCTTTTATCATACTGCCGCAGAGCCCTTTTTGCCAGACCACACTGTCCAAGCTAAACCGAAAATAGGGGAATCTTCTGCTCCTGTCGATATGAGGTTGCTGAAGCGCCTGGACCGTTTTGATGAATTTATAAGGAAAAGTCAGGGGTTAAACAACCAAGGAGTGCTGGACTATGATGAGCTTTGCCTTTTTCCTGATGTACAATTGCCTGTGGGGTTCAAGACCCCGAAATTTAACAAGTATGATGGGACAGGTAATCCCAAAACACACCTCCGACTGTTTGCTAACAAGTTAGGAAGACCCGTAGATGATGACAATCTGCCTCTAAGGCTATTCTCGGAAAGTTTGGAGGGGGATGCACTCGATTGGTATTCCAATTTGAAACCGGAGGAAGTAAAGACCTGGCTTAACTTGTCTAATGCTTTCGTGAGGCAGTACGAATACAATTGTGAGTTGGCTCCGACGCGAACCACACTGGAAGGAACGAAGAGGAGACCATCTGAGGACCACAAAACTTATGCCAAGAGGTGGAGGAAAATAGCTGCAAAAGTTGAGCCACCAATGACTGAGGATGAAATTATCCGCACCTTCATTAAGGCACATGATCCTCCGTACTTTGAGGAAATTTTCCGCATGACTGGATGCTCGTTTGCCGCTATTGTCAATAAACTTGAAGAATACGATGATTTCGTAAGAGTTGGGAAAATAGTTAATGTCTCTGCCCTCAAATCACAATTGGATGCTTTGCAAGGACAAGGGAGCAGTGGACAAAAGCGCAGTTTCAAAAGAAAGAGGGGGAAGCTGCCTTCATCGGGAATCAAAATCCTACACCAAGACCCAGATTTCAATACAAACCAACATATTCACCACCTTATCCCTACTATCCAAGTTCTCACCCTGTCTACAATACCAATATCTCCCACCCCCGACCTCGCCTAAATTACGCCAAACCGCCCACAAATCCTTTTCAAATATCTCAACCAAATTTTCAACAAACTCGTCCTCGACTTCCTTACAACCAGAGATTTCCCCCACCAAACGGACCCACCTATAACTATCCCCAACCCACTGAAACCTACAATCAAAGCCGTACCCGAACCTTCACCAACCTAGGCAGGCCTTTGGACCAAATGTATGAGCAGTTAAAGGATGCCGGTAAAATATGTGTGATTCCCCCTCCAACTTACCCTTATGGCATGCCTGCCAGATACAATCCACAGTCCACTTGTGCCTATCATTCGGGAGCACCTGGTCACTCAACCGCCGATTGTAAAGCCCTTAAGCACAAAGTCCAAAACATGATCGAGGCAGGGGAAATAGTGCTAAGGAAAAAGGGTGAACAAAGGCCGAGCATAAGTACAAATCCTTTTCCTGCACACAAGGACACCTTTGAGGCATCCACCTCCAATGAAGAAATTTGAAAATCTTGAAGGAGTTTTGCACAATTGGATTGCCGAGTATCTTCCCTCTCAAAGGGAATTTCGATAAAATCTGGGGGTTGTCATTTGCTAAAGTTCATAAAAATTGTCACTGGTTTTGTGTAAATAGTTTTGGCTAAAACAATTTTCGCATTATCAAGCTCCTGTGTTGTTTTTGAATTTTTCAACGGAGTGCATAGTTATATCTTTTCATTATTCTTGTTTGTTTGATACCATTTTGTTTATATTGGTTGATTGTGTATTGTTTTTAATTTCCTTTTACATTCTTTCAGATAGCTAAAAATAAAATTATTTGACCTTTGGATATCACTATTCTGGAATTCGATGACGGCCATCTCGATATCACTCACGACTTTGACATTATGGAATCTGAAATTCAAAACGAGAGTGATAATGAGGAAGTATCTGGTTTTTTCAAAAGGTCACGAACAATATGAAGAGAAATCCAAACCGAACCTAGAAGAGATAGAGATTGTTAACAATGGCACCGAAACTGAAGTCAAAGAGATAAAGATCAGTAGACATTTGAATGAAAAGCAAAAAAAGGAAGCTGTGCTGCCTGCCAAGATTGAAATCCCTTCATTGCGTATTCTAAAGGAAGCCAAGTTGGAAGAAACTGATTGATTAAATCAACGTCATGAACAATTGGCTCTGATTGATAAAAAGTGTCTGAATGCTATATGTCACTGCCAAAGCTACAAAAAACGCATGGCCCGTGTTTACAACAAAAAGGTCCATCGGCGATCATTTAAAGAAGAAGGGGACAAAGTGCTAAAGCGAATTTTGCCAGTGCAAGATGAGGCCAAAGGCAAATTTGCTCCAAATTGGCAAGGGCCATTCATTGTTCAAAAGGTATTACCTGGCAAAGCACTCATTTTGGCAGAGATGGATGGACAGACATTCCCTCAACCTATCAACTCAGACCTGTGTAAGAAGTTCTTTATTTGATTATGCAAATTTCTTTTAGAAGTCACGCAAGTGACGAGACAAAAGTCAGGCCATCTTTCTTTCCAATCAAAACATTTCATCCCTAGTCATCCCCTTTGAGCTGTCAAAATAATAATTTTCGTTTGACAACCCCTGAGAATTGCAAACCCCACACTGGGGCAAATTTCTTTTGGAAAAGATGATCCAAAAGAGGAAAAGGAAAAGAAAAGCCCCACACTGGGGCAAATTTATTTTGAAAAAAGATGCTCAGAAAGAAAAGGAAAACTCCACACTGGGGCAAATTTATTTTGAAAGAGAGATGAAAAAGAAGAAAGAACCCCACACTGGGGCAAATTTAGTTTTTGAAGAAAAATGCAAGAGTGAGAAAAATGCAATGAAAAATGCAAAGAGAGAAAAATTCAATCAAACTGGGGCAAGTTTTCCTCGGTTTCATTCAAAAATTGGAGATAATCTCAAAATGATGCAATTTCAGGTTATTTCACACCTCTCATCAAAACAAAAAAAAAAAATTTTGTTTTCAAGCCTCAACTTTTCTTGAAAAACACCCCACCTGACCTCATTACAAAAGCTCAAAGTCCTGGCTTTCGTCACTTATTGTATTTCTATTAGGAAGTTCGCTAATCAATTGGCAAGTGATGTCCATAATGCCTTCGCCTAACCTTATAGGGGAAGCGCATTTTACTGATGCTAGCAATCTTCAACTCACATGCCGGAGTTGATCATGGTCGAGATTTTCTATTGTTCCTTAGGTGAAAACTTGAAAGGACACCTCAAAAAAAAAAAGGGAAAAAAAAAGAAAAGAGAAAAGAAAAGGAAAAGAAAAAAAAACAAAAAACAAAAAGGGTGGGCGCAATTTTGGTGAAAACCCGAAAAGGCGCCAAGGTAGGGTTCTGCAGTAAGCGAGCACGAGGAGAAACAGCTGGTGACTTTGGTTCATTTGAATTTCTCTTCGTTTTGTTATACTTCTGCCAATGTTGAATTCCGGAACAAAGATATCCAGAGATTCGAATATGACATCCGTTGGCCAAAAACTGTGTCACGTTGTAAAAATGTTCTTTTGCAATACATTCTTATGAAACTCATCTTTCCTCAATTGCTTGTATTCATGGCATTTTGTAGGCTTAAAGCCCAATTAGTTGCATTTGCATTCTTTTGCATTCTTTTGCATATCCATTTATGCATGCTAGGTGAAATTACCTTGCATACTTCATTTTTTTTTATATATATAATTTTTTTTTATAATTTATAATTTTTTTATTTTATTTTTATTTTATCATTGAATTTTGGTGAATGACAATCCCTATGGTTTATTCGAAGCATACTTGGATTCAGTCATCTTTTGGAAATGGTTGAGATTCAGCAAAGCTGGCTACGCAGGTTTCACAATATGGCAAAATGTATGCCTGGTCAGTCTGGAAAAATGCCACAGCATAAGTGGACGAAGGCATCAAAAGACTCATGTTTACACAATTCTCAAAGGGAAACGGATCAAATGATGGTGGCAATTTCTTTGTTCTTTCTCTTTTGCAGAAAAATTTCATGCATAGATGAAAACAATCACAACTTGCACTGGAGTCGGTATCGGAAAGAGTTCTCCAGTGAACAAAGGCGGATCGAAAAGTGTTGCAAGCAAGTTTGATCAAAAGGTGCAACAACATGGCAATGCAGAATCAACTATTGGCTCAGATGCATAAACTTAACCTCTACTGGGGCAAAATTTTGGGCTATTTTAGGTAAGTATACCGGCATTTCCCATTTTAAATTCTTTCGGTCAGTCCATATTTAATTTCCTGTTCGGGTCAGTCCCATGTAAATTCTCATTCGGTCAGTCCCATGTTTAATTTCTGTTCGGGTCAGTCCCATGTTTAAATTTCTGTTCGGGTCAGTCCCATGTTTAATTTCTCGTTCGGGTCAGTCCCATGTTTAAATTCTCGTTCGGTGTCCCATGTTTAATTTCCCCCATGTTTAATTTCTCGTTCGGGTCAGTCCCATGTTTAAATTTTCTGTTCGGGTCAGTCCCATGTTAAAATTTCTTGTTCGGGTCAGTCCCATGTTTAATTTCTCGTTCGGGTCAGTCCCATGTTTAATTTTCTATTCGGGTCAGTCCCATGTTTAAATTCTCGTTCGGGCCAGTCCCAGTTCGGGTCAGTCCCATGTTTAATTTCTCGTTCGGGTCAGTCCCATGTTTAAATTTTCTGTTCGGGTCAGTCCATGTTTAAATTCTCGTTCGGGTCAGTCCCATGTTTAGTCCATTTTTTCGTTCGGTCAGTCCCATGTTTAAATTCTCGTTCGGGTCAGTCCCATGTTTAAATTTCGTTCGGGTCAGTCCCACGTTTAAATTTCTTGTTCGGGTCCAGTCCCATGTTTAAATTTCTTGTTCGGGTCAGTCCCATGTTTAATTTCTCGTTCGGGTCAGTCCCATGTTTAATTTCCTGTTCGGGCCAGTCCCATGTTTAAATTCTGTTCGGGTCAGTCCCATGTTTAAATTCTGGTTCGGGTCAGTCCCACGTTTAAATTTCTTGTTCGGGTCAGTCCCATGTTTAAATGCTTATTCGGGTCAGTCCCATATTTAAAATTTCTCGTTTGGGCCAGTCCCATGTTTAAATTCTTGTTCGGGCCAGTCTCATTTTAAATTTCTTGTTTGGGTCAGTCCCATTTTAAATTTCTGGTTCGGGTCAGTCCCGTTTAAAATTTTTGTTTGGGTCAGATCATTTTAAAATTTTGGGGTCAGTCATCATTTCAAAAGCGTCGGTCGTTCGAATAGCTTGCATTCGAACTACGTTTGACCTGATTCCCATGGCGGGATACGTAGGCAACTCTACATGAGTTCGGTCACGTTTTTGTAATTTCATTGCATCATTTTGCTCAATAATTATAGCCAAGTGTTGGTTTATTATTTTAGCTCAGGTGCAGTTAAAAGAAACAGGTAAGCAATTTGGTGTCTACGTCTTTGTCTTGAGTTTCTTTGAAACTCTAGACAAAGAGGGGCAAGCTGTAGACACCAAATTTTTGTCAATTTTTAATATTTTCCTGAAATTTTATCTATTTGATAAGTTATTATTATTACCATTTTTATAATATATATTAATGAATGATTTTCTCATTTTTGTAGGTTTGTTTTTGGTAAAAAAAAAAAAACACAAAACAAAAGAGAAAAATCAAGAAATGAAAAATCACTTTCATCATTTTCTCTACCAAAACAACTATTAACCCATTCCACACTCAATTGCCATGGACCTTTCTTTTCATTAGCTAAGAAATCATCATTTTGGCAAATCCAACACACAAGCTCCATTTTGGCTCCAACTACTCTCTCTCGGGTCTCTCTTCTGGAGACAAAAAAAAAAAAGAGGAAAAAAGGGAACTCTCTACTTTTCCTCCCAGGACATCTCTCGGCTCTCTCCCAGAGGGGGGAGACAGAAAAAGCCACAACAAGTAAAGAAAATTCCCTGGACACAAGGAGGCAGCCGCCGGTTGGACAAAGAGCCTGGAGCTTCCTCAAAATTTTAGTCAAAGGACCACAACCTCATTGAGGTATTCTTTCCAGCTTTTCCTTTTTTAATTAATTAGATTACATGCATGTTTTGCTACCTATTTGTCTCTTTCTTTCACTGATTTTTGTTGCTATTGTGGTGTTGTTGAAGTTTTTTTTGGACAAGCCTGCATGCAATTAAGAAAAAAGGAAACGGTGCTGTGAATGCATGCCAAATGCTTGATAAAGTGCCGAAATGGAAAAACGGATTAAAAAGCTGAATATTGTGCATGTTGTTGTCAAAACGGATGACCGTTAGCTAGCACCAGGCCTGGAAATGTGTGCTTATCTAAATTTTTTGGAGTTTTGAGCTTTAAAGGCATTAGAATAATTTTCTTCATTTTTGGGGCTGTTTTGATTTAATGCATCCTTTTGTTGTTGTTTACTTGTCAAACTAAGATTATAGTTGTATTGTGGAAGTTATAAGGAGGGTTTTGGCATAATTTTTATGATTTTTGGTGAAGATTTGAGGGTTTTAAAAAAATAAAAACTGAACTGATTTCTTGGCATTTGGCCACTTTTGGGTCATTTTCTGTAAAAACTAAGTTCAAAAATGGAACCTACGCGAAAAATCGAGTGAAGGGGTATATTTTGAGAAATTTTGGTGACCGGAGAGGTCGCCGGCGACCGCCGCCGGAGGCGGTGGCGGCCACCATGGCCGCCAGCTGAAGCTTCTTCAGCTGGCCGAAGAAGCAGAGAAAGAAACGATTGGGGAAGGAAGAAAAAAAAAGGAAAGAAAGAAAGAAGAAAAAAGAAAAGAAATTGGGCTAATTTTTTTTTTCTGATGGGCCAAGAGTTAGTTTTGGTTGGGTTTTGGGAATGGGTTTTGTTTTTTTTTTTTGGGTTTCGGTTGGGTTAGAAGGTCAGAGCCCATGCATTGTTTTTGTTGGGCTTGAGTGATGAAAAGATGGGCTAGCCTGCTCGTTTGGCTTGGATTTTCGGCTGGGCTTAGGAAATGTTTGGCCTAAAGAAATAAAAATGATGGCCCAGTGGCCTTTTTCTTGCCCAAATCAGAAACCGAAAGTTGCACTTTAACCCCTCATCTTTGGAGTAGTTTCACTGTGACCCAGAACATTTTAAATTCCTTTCACCTAGGTCCTTAAGTTAATTGCATTTTGGTCTCTAAACTTTATCTTTCATTTGATTTTGGCCCCTAAACTTTGAAAAAATATAATTTCTATCTCCAAAAGTTTTTCAATTTTGCAATTCAGTCCCTTGTGAATTTTGACCCTCTTTTATTATGATCGTTTCTTTTCTTTAATAGCTAATTATGCTACTTTTGTGTATGTTCAACTTGTAATTTTTAGATATTCTTAAATTTATTTACGTTTGACATATTGAGGTGAATTTTCATTATTATTAGTTTTTCAATTAAATTGGTGCCATGATTCTTTTGTTCATTTTGAGTATAAATAGGGCAATTTGACTCCGTTTAGTCACCACTTCAAAAGGGAGGTACCCCATTATTATTATTTCAATGTCAATTACGTGCTCTTATGTGCTCCTACGTGTTCCTATGTGTTTATACATTTTTATATGCTTTGTTTATTCGATTTGAATGTTCATTTAAATTTTCTTATGTTTGTTTAGTTAATTTTATAATTATTTGAGAGGCACTTAAATACCTCAAAAATGTAATAGATAGGATAATTAGATTTATTTTATTTTATTTTCCCTTTTAAATTGTAGTTAGGCGCTCCCCGATGTAATAGATAGGTTGTGTGCTTATGTGGCTTATATGTTACGTGCCTTACCCGCTTTCCTTAGGATTTTTGCATCTAGATATTATGCTTATGTGTTACGTGCTACGTGCTCTTATGTATTTATTTGTTTTAATCTATGTCTACTTGTCTTATTATGTATTAAAAATGCATGACGTCACCACACTAGTCCAACGCTAGTTGTGGCTTCTCCCTCCATTTACTTGCTAGTTCAACGCTAGTAAGGATTTTTAGAAATGGGCTAATCCAACGCTAGACCCTTAGATCGTTCGTGCGTTAGATTCATTTTTTTTGTGATATTCATTACATTTTCATGCATATTTTCATTTTTAGGATCTTTTCTCATTTACATGATATTCCCTATTATATTATCCCTTACCCTCTATAGGTACTAATCATGTCATTTAGAATTGCATCTCATTTAAGCTAGTTCGTTTGCTTGTTCATGTTAGGATAATTATTTTTCAAACATGGGAAATGGGTGATTATAACTTTTTAGTTTAAATACCCTATTAATCCATGTATAAGAAAATTATGTCACGAGCTTTTGCCTCCCGTACCCTTTATGTTGCATTCCATTTTTCTTTGATCACTTATATATGTATATAATGTAATTTCTTTTCTTTTATTTTAATTTCATCATTCGCATACTCGTGACACTTTCAAGGAATCATTGTGGCCTTCGCAATTAATGCGATTGGTTCGATTAAACCCTTGAATGGATATTTTGACCCTTTCGATATTTTATAAATTTAGATTTGCATCCATGTAGGAAACATTCAAATATGATAAATTAAGGGTTAGATTAGGAAAATTTTGACTAAACCACGCAACTAGCTTAGACTAGGTTGAAAGGGTGCCTTAGGTTTGAGTAAATTGAACCTTTGCCTTCCCTTTCTTCAACCGTGACTCCCGAATCCATTTTCTCTTATTTTTCAAAGACCTGGAGTTGTCGAAAAGGGTTTTATTTTATTTTATTTAAATACATTTTTTGGGTGACTTGGTACATCCAAACTCAATTCCAAGTGGCGACTCCCCTTTTTCTTGAAAACCCTTTTTAGACTAAATATTTGGACCCAAATTGTCGCATTCTTTAAAGTCCCATTTTAGGTCCTTTTCATTTATTTTAAAATAAAATCACATCTCTTGTAAACACATATTTTGTAAATACCTATTTTTATACTTATTTTCCATCACGAAAAATGGGGCGCGACAGATTGCCTAACAATGTACATAAAGAAAGGAAGTTGTTTGAAAATTTAGCATTGATTCATTAATTATACATGAATTTAGTTCTATGAAAGAACGTAAAACTCAATTTACTTTTAGTAAAAGAGGATGAAGTTTCAAGGTATGTTAACATAACTTTTATCTTTTTTTTAATTGAAAATAGTTATATTTATATTGCATAGTTATATTTTTGTTTTTGCACAAGTGACATATTGGAGCATCTTCTCATAATGTGCAACTTAGGTGATTTGTGATGTTATAAGATATTTAATCAAAGGTTATTTCTTGTCTTAATTTTAGTTATGACTATGTTACATATTTATGAAATAGACATACTTTTATAATTAAAGTTAATATTTGATATTTTAAGATGTCATATATTTAAATAAATAAAAATTATTTTGAACATAACATATTAAGGTAATTTTGTTCGAAAAATTTTTGGCCCCCCTAAGGAAAAAATCCTGGCTCCGTCACTGCAACTCTTTATAGTTATTTGTTGAGATTATTGTGACTTGTCATCTCCCTATAGTTGAAAAACCATTCAGTAGGAGAAAACTAAATTTTGTTACTGTATAAATTTTTCTTTACTTGTAATTTTTTCCCTTAATGGTATTTCTAGTTTACTTTTTCTCCTGTTCTTTTGATATTTAGCAGTTTATTTGATTATCTCAAGCTAATCATAGTGACAGCTTGTGATTATAGTTTCAGAAATACCATTTATATAATCATTTAAAATTTTTTGTAGCTCAACTTTTAAATTGACTTTTTAGGAATTTTTTGACAATTGCAGTATTGTGTGTTGTTAGACTTCTTTCTACAACTTTCTGGTAAGGATTTGATAGACATGGTCTCGAAACATCTAAAGCCATCTTTTTCTCTCTTTTCTTCATTACTTGTTTCGCTTTTGCCCTCTTTATTCTTTCTTATTCATCTTCTTGGTTGAGAACAGCAATAATACAATAAATGGTTAGGATGTTTTTATTTTGAAGTCTATTTGTCGGACCCCTCAATTAAACAATATGAGGTTTGGGAACAAATGTGCGTAACTTCGACCAATTTGTAGAAACTAAGTATCACTGAAAAATAGAAATTTGAAATACTAAGAAAATAGGAACAACAAATCCCAGTAATTGTTCCCTGCAAATAAATTAGGCTAAAACCTATTTTTCTAGAATCTTTTAAAAAATAAAACGCTACTAACTAAATCTCTCAAAATTAAACCCTAGACTAAAAACTCAAAATTTATTCATTGAAGGAAAAAATTGACTTTTTATTCATTAAGAAAATGACATGAAACTATTTTTGTTCAATTCAAATAGAGGTCCTCTCTAAAACCCTAGTCTCTTTTCAACTATTTTCTCAATCTTATCTTATTTGATTTGGTTATCTAATTTTTTCCTTAATTAGTTAAAATTAAATACTTTTAAATTTTAAATTTTATTGTTTTCTTCCCATAATAATTAAAGTAGAGGAAAATTAACTCATTCCTGTGGATTCGACTCCTGAAATGCTCCAGGTAAATTATTATTACGATCAATCCTGTGTGCTTTTAAATTATATATATATATATTGTTAGGATATTTTTCTTCTGCACTTGATTGCATTTTACACTTTATATTTATCAAATCACTTCAAATCTTCACAAATCAATTAAAATAATCTCCCTTTATCCATGAAATGCCAAAACCTACAAAACATCACCAATTTACACATTAAACCATACTTTTGCATTTGTTGTCATAAAACCTTACTTACATGAAAAGTAACCATAAAGAATGTCAATTCTTCCATTTTCACTTAAAACACACCAAAAAACAAACATTAGAACTTCACTAGAAATATGTGAAATATATGCTAATCGAAAGCTTATACCCTACTAACTATATATGAAACTGGAGGCTACTAACTAAATAAGCCCTATATGACTCTGACACAAACTGATTAATACTATTACATATGGGAATTAAATTCCACATGGTTCCCATCATACTGACTAAATAATAAATAGCTAAAGGTTTGGTTTACATTTTCCTACAACCCGATGTTAATTCCGAGAATAGATACTTGGGATTATGGTACAAGATAGTTTCTCAAGTAACTGTGGTATGGATTGCTAATAGAGATGTTCCAATATTCAATGACACAAATGGCCTTGTGAAGGTGACTGATCAAGCAAAACTCACACTTTTCAATGGGAAAGGTACAATCATATGGTTAACAAATGCCACTAGGTTGGTGAAGAATCCTGTAGCTCAGCTTCTTAATTCAAGAAATCTTGTTGTAAAAGATGCAGTTGATGACAATCTAGGGAATTACCTATGGCAAAATTTTGATCATCCCACTAATACCCTTTTACCAGGAATGAAGTTAAGGTTTGATTTGGTGAAAGGCACTTACATTTAGTCTTTATAAAGCAACATTGATCCTTCAACAGTTAATTTCATATTCAGAATGGATCCTGATGTCTTTCCACAACAATTCTTAATGAATGATTCAATTCTAGTGTCTCGTCTTAGACCATGGAATGGTCTAAAGCTTAGTTGGTTTTCACCAAACCTTACCAAATCTGATATGTGCTTATAAGTTTGTAAATAATCCACAGGAAATGTACTACAGATTTGATCTTATTAACACCTTTGTCTACTTTAGGCTTATTGTGAATACTCATGGGATTCTTCAAAGGTTGACTTGGAATTACAAGACTTAGGGTTGGGCTGTTTACCTCAAGGCATCGAATAATATTTGTGACATTTACGAGCATTGTAAAAACTATAGTATCTATAGCACTGCTAATTTTCCAATCTGTAGCTTGTTGGATAAATTTGGGTCAAAATCCCCCAGTGATTTGCAAGCAAAGCATGGAGTTCCTTTAAATTGTCAAAAAGGAGATGGATTTATAAAGTATTCATGCATTAAGTTGCTAGATACGCAATAGTAATTGGAGTATGACTCTCAAGGAATGTGAGAAAATTTGCTTGAAAAACTGTTCCTGCACAGCTTATTTGAATACAAACATAACAGGCAAAGGTAATGGTTGCGTGCTTTGGTTTGATGATTTGATCGATATAACCAGGGTCGCTGGTGGTCAAGACATCTACATAAAGATGGCCTTCTTTGAGATACGTAAGATGCTATCACTTATATTAAGAGAAACTTTTTTTTTCCAGAAAGATGATAAAATTGCTGCATTAAACTTCATGCTTTTACTTCTCATGTTCACTAGTTATTAACATCATTTTTAACATTCTCATTGCTCATACAAACATTGCTAAATGAGATGTAAATGCTACTTCATGAAATCAAGAACTTTAGGGCTGACCACATACTCCGCTTCTTGCTCCAGTTTCAAGGTTTTGTCATTATTTATATGAGAAGTTCTAAAGTAGATATAAGTATCTTCAAATAAGCAACATCCTTGGAGCTTTGAATATGCATCACTTGAATATGTAATTAGTGGTTGATTAAATAAAAGAGGTGATGCTATTAACCTTAGCTCCAAGGCATGAAACTTTTTTTTTCTAACAATATTTGACTATGTTTGAATAACAATAATTAAAACTGCATTGATATAATCATGTTGTCTTGCCCAATACCCTTTGGAGCAAATAAAGTAAAAATACTTGGAATTAGCTTGCCTTTAGTAGAAGCTTTTCTACTACTGGTCCTTATCCTTATCTTGTACGCTTAAAAGAAAGGAAAAGGTAGAGGAAACTTGCTGAACAGCTATCTAGTGCTAGTAAATAGATATCTATGTATTTTATATTTTGATAATGTCAATTACATGCATGCTTTCACTTGAATTCCAAGATATTCCTCTCAAAGTTTGATCTCTATCTATAACCAGATATACAATTTTCCTTAAATACTTACTTTCTTTTTAATCTTCCCATATTTCATTTGGCAGGAAAAATGGGAAGCAGATCAGAGTAGTGCCTTACTAAAGAAAGTGACAACAAAAATCTTGACCTCTCATTGTTTGATTTGAAAACCATCGCGCAGGCTACTAATAACTTCTCAAGAGATAATAAGCTTGGAGAGGGGAGATTTGGTCCTGTTTACAAGGTAAATATTGCTTTGCTTTCTGTTTCTTTAGGTAGACTATTGCTACTTGCATGGTAAACTCCTTATTGATAGTTTTAAAGTCCGCAAGAACTAGACCTAGTTTTGACTCTGATATTCTAGTGAATGCACTTTTTCTTCATGAAAATCAACAAAAAGCAAAGGAATATGTATTTTGTGAGGCCCCAGTCCGTTCTTAAGTTTGATATTAGATTATATTCATTATTTGTGCGGTAATATTAGGTTTTGGGACTAATTCGAAAACCCTAAGTTGGGGTTAGGATTGAAACCCTAGTTTTTGTATTACTTATAAGTTTGAGTGGTGATTAAAGCTAGGTATGCTAGTGTGTGTGTTTTAGTACAGGTACGTATAAGATTTGATCCATTTTAGATAGGTTAAGTGAGTTTAAAAGTTAGGAAAATCCTAAACTAGAAAAGTTGCAAAGTTTAAATCCCTAATTTTGCCCTTGACAAAAGGTTGTTATTTAATTACTTTTATGTGAGATAAAGTATGTTTAAGTATAGGTGATTAATATAGGAGAGGGATTAGTGAAGTAATTAATTGTGGTTAAGTGTTTTAGATTAGATTAAGTTATAATCTATGGAGTTACTTGAAAGATTATCCAATGTTTAAGGGCAAGAATGGAACAAAAGCTAAGTTGAAGGTGTAAGGGCTTGAGAGCAAATTGGGAGCTTTTATGTGATTGGTGTAGTAGAAAATATCTTCTCATGTCTTGACTAAGCTTATGACTAAGTTTATATCTAGAAGATTCAAGAGAAACTAAGCTATTAAACAACAACAATAAGAAAGAAATAGAGAGAGAGAGGGCCGGATTTGAGAGAAAGAAAAAGGAAGAGAAAAGCTTTTGTTTCTTGCATTTGTTTTCACTAATCTTGCGTTTGGATCTTGGAGGAACAACTTGGAGCTTGGGTTTTGGAAGATTAACCTAAGACACTTGCAACTTGAAGGTAAGTTATCGCTTTTGAAAGTTAAATTTTGGGGGTTTTAATCTTGAAGTCATGAAAGTGAAGTTTTTGTTGTAATTATGAATTTGTATGGTTTATGTGGTGATTATTGAGTAATTTAATGGTTAATTTTAGTGATTTATGCTGCTGGAATTTCGGTCAAGAGATGAAAGAATTAGGGTTTCTTGTTAAACATTTTAGTTAGCTCTAATCTTGTGTTATTGAACTTGTAGTGGTTGTGTTTGATGATTGGTTTCATTGGTTTGGTGAGTGAGTGGTAAAAACTAATTTGGGTTAAGAAACCCTAGGCTTCCTTAGGTTGGTTTAGCTTGGCTAATGTTTGGTTAGTTAGGGTTTGGTTAGTAGGTGGTTGGATTAAGTTTGGTGATGCAAATGGAGTTAGTCTAAGGATCATGGTTAGTTTTGACAATTTTGTAGTGGCTTAGAGGGAAAATTTCGGACCATTTGTAGGTCATTTAGAAGTTAGTATATGTGTGCTTAGTGGATATGAATTTGGTTGGAATCCTTGCATAAGAACCATAGAAATGAACCATGCGTTTGCGACATTGGAAACCGGCAAAACGGGTAACCAGGGCAGTTCAGAATCTGAACTTCGGTTCCATTTTTCTTGATACTACGTATTGATTCAGAAGTTTCTCAAAACATGAAAGTTGTAGCCTCTTATGTCCTGAATATTCCTACAAAATTTCAGCTCAAACGGATCAGTGTAACCCAAGTTATAGACAAAACACTAGCACCTGTTTTGTACCCTGGATTGTGTTACGTTTTGACTTTTGCTTCTGACCATGTTTTATCCGTTTTGATAACGTGCGAACTGAGTATTGATCCCTTCATAAGAAATGTAGATCTTGGTCTCAGCTTCAAAACGGTATAAAGTACATCCTAATCCGAGTCCCGTAGCTTCAGTTATGACCAAAACAAGATCGATTGTCAGAACTGCCTGCGCACTGGACAGTTCTGACAAGAATGTTTGGACCCGTTTTCCTCCATGCTCTGTATTGATTCAGCTTCTGGTCCAAACATGAAAGTTATAGCCTTATGTCTTAGTTTTCTAACTCCTCTGGAATTTTTTGATTTCGATTTTTGAGCCGTGAGTTACGGTCTTTCAAACAGGGCCTGTTTGGTAACCCGAAATGAAATAGCTGGAACTATTTTGTGCATTTTTGACCAATACCTATTGAAATATGGGTTGAGATGTCTAAATAAAAGTTGTAGCCCTTCCTCATAGCTTCGAAACGGTGTCTCACCCACCTTGATCCGATAATCTTAACCTAACTTTTGATCAAAACGGTTTGAGATGGCAGATTTGGCCGTTTCCGTTTGCCGTTTCCGCACTTCCGTGTGTCCATTTTGCCGTTTCCGCACTTGCATGTGCCGATTTTGCCGTTTTGCTTGTTTTGGGCATGTTAGTGGCCGTTTGTAATATAATGAGATGCAATCTTCTATTTCAGACCGTGGTGAGTTAGGCGGAGCTGGTGGGGCCTACTAGCTAACACGCACGAAGTGATTTATGCTTTTGTACTACTTTTGTGTTTTGAGTAAGTATTCAGGCCATTCTTACATGTTCCTTGCTGATGTGTTTTGATATGTATGAAAAGGGTACGATAGGCGAGGGTGTACTTTATCGCACTCGACCTAAACCCTAATTTGCACACGTATTTGTACATGGCATATGTATATGAACCATTTTGGAACTAAAACCCTCGAGCTCGGGGTGACTTTTGGGTAATTTTGTGAAGTTTGTGAGTTTGAGGTCGATCTCAAGACCTAGATGGACTATTCGAGCCGGTTAGGGCTTGGTCGAAGTCAGTCCAGCCTAGTCTGAGGTCACCAAATTTGTGAATCCGGTTCACCGAGTATGTGAACCAAGTTTGTGACCCGAGCTTGTGAACCAAGCTCAATTTCGTTCGCTCGAGCAAGTTTGTGAGGTGACTGGCCAGTGAGGGTGATAAGGTGTTAGGTGGGAGTACAAGTGGAGTTCTACGGACCTTATTTATGGTCGACGGAGTGTCGACAGAAGGTCACGCATGGCAAACGACTTGGCTTTGGAGCCAACCCGTATCCTACCATTGTGATGTTACATTCCTGTATTGATGTGAAATATTTGGATTTTCTATGTTTAGTTGAATGTGAAATTTACCGTTTTATCCCTGTTTACTTACTAAGCATATAGCTTACCCCGTTTCCTTTGTTTTCCTTAGCAGGGGACGACGCGGGGAACTCCTTGGCACATTCACTAGTATAGTTAGGTTTGCTTGTAATAGTTGGACAATTAAGATGTTTGTTTTTTCTTTGGTGGTTTGTATAAGGATCCTCCTTAGGGTCTACTTTCTACAGGTTGTTATCATAATGTAATATAGTGGTTTGACTAGCTGCTTTTGGGGATGTAAATAGAACTCTTTCGGAGTTGGCTATTCTGAATAGTACGCTTGTGGTTTATCTAGTTTTTGTTTACCTAGCTTTTATTGCTTTAAGCTTTAAGTTTTGAGTCCTTGCGCGAGCCAGGCAGGCGGCCCGCCGATACCATTGGGTTTGCCCTTGG
>NC_040037.1:39211304-39315262 GCF_003713205.1 Coffea eugenioides
CCACTGGCGCCCCTGCCTCGCGCGCCCAGCAAGCCCCCGCTACCCGGATCTCCAAGAGGCTGTCCATGAGCTTAACACCCAACTGTCAAGGATAGATGGCCGTCTTACGGCGCTCCAGGTTTTCGCCCGTATTCAGGCAGAGAATCAAGCGGCTTTCTATGCTCATATTGGCTTCCAGCCGCCGCATCCGCCGCCTCCTTAGGCTCCAGCCGCACCTTTTCAGTAGTCAGGGAAGTTCTCGCTCCCTCTACCCTTGCAAATTATTTTTCCAGGTTACATTGCGGACAATGTAGGTCTTAGGTGTGGGGGGAGTGGCTTCCATTAGTTCTGTTTTTTTCATTAGTTCTTTTGTTCTTTTTGCATTAGTTTGCTTTTTGCTTTGTTACTGGTTTAAGAAAAGAGAAAATAAGAAGGAAAAAAAAATATTGTAGTTAGTCGTCTTTTTGGTTATTTTTATGCTTGTTTGTGTTGGGGCATGTTGCTGTGATGAATGACATAATCAAAGTGAGTGGGTATGTGATCGTATATGCTGGCTGTGCATTTTGTTTCCCTTGGCAATGTCATTGAATGTTGAGTATGCTGGAATTTACCCATTTTTGTAACTTTTGGGGAGCTTTTGAGCCTTACTTGAGCATATTATTCTTGTTTGCTCTATTTTGTTTGATTGAGTGGGTATCGCACATGGTATGAACATTCTAGAACTTGCTATTTTGTACATGTCAAGACCGCATTTTGATGAACTGATTGCATTTGAAATGATAAGGGCATTTAGGATTTAACCCTCTTCAGCTATCTAAAAAATCAAGCCCTCATTTTATATCCCAATAGTGAACCAATTTGAGCTTCTGTCCTTCGTTTCTGGTTGATATCCGTGTTTGTTAACCCAAGACCTCTTTAAACTTTCTTGTTCATCCCTGTGTTGTCAAGGAATGTCTGAAATCCATCATTTGCGCAAAGCAAACGAATTTGGGGTTGAAAGTGCTGATAGATTAGGAGCTATATGATGCTATCTTTGTGTAAAGGAGGAGAAATTGGAAAAAAGGCCACTGACCAGAGGACTTTGGCTTACAGGGCGTGCCCACGCCTTACAGGACTGTCTCTCGGAAAAAAAAAAAAAAAAAGATTTGATGAAGAGACCTCGTGACCAGAGGACTATGGACTACAAGGCGTGCCCACGCCTTGCGAGCAGTAAAAAAAAAATAAAAAAAAATAAAAAAATTTGGGGCACTTGTACAGGGTGTACAGCAAATGGAAACTGCCTTGTTAGTGAAACTCCTCCGGTAAAGCACTGTGGTTATTGGTGAGTTTCGGACATTCTCTTGACACTTTACCCCCTATCTATACCCTCTTAACCCGCCTTTCACCTGAGCCCCGTTACAACCCTATTAAAGTCCCTTTGATTTATGTGTTTAGTTCATTTTTAAGGGGTGGAGATGTGATAAATGTGCAAGCCTATGGTAATGGCATTCCGTGATGTTGAATTGAGTGCTCCTATTATTCATATATATTCTTTGAATTACAACACGTCCGGTGTGTTCTGCCCTTGGTGATATTGTCAGGGACCCTAGATGCTTGTGTTAGTATAGACTACTGCATGACCTCTGCTCTCTTGGTTGTACTTCTGAGCTTTGAAATGCTTGAGGGCAAGCATTGTCTAGGTGTGGGGGGATTTGATAGAACAGTTATTTGGCACATTTTGCAGTGTTATTTCGGCCTAATTTTGGCTATTTACTGTGCTAAGTACTGAGGTCTAACTCATATTTCACATTGGTATGAATTATAGGTGATCGGCATTAAAAATGATCTCGCGGGGAAAATTTCCAGAAGACTTGTCGTCCCAGGGCGTGGCCACGCCTTGGAAGGTGGACGAAACCGAAAGACGGACCGTGGTCCACGTGAACCCGAAGCGGGGGATCAAAACTCCAAAGGGGATAGCTTTTTGAATTGCTCCAGACGTCTCTGGCCTTGATTTTTCTCTGGTGCGGCGGCTATAAAGAAGGGAGGAAGCAGGATTCACACAGCATCAAGACCTTAGCTTTAATTCTCTTTTTCTACTTTTTGTCAGACGCTTTCCGTCGTTTCTTTTTGGTTTTTTCTTCGGCAGCAAATTAGATAGCTAGATTGACATTGAATCAAAAACAGTAGCTTTAGTTTTCTCTTTCCCAGGCGCTAGACGTCGCTATCCTCTTCTGACTTTCAACTTTTCCGCTGGACAATTCATTCGTAGCTTTGGCTTTGTAATTGGGACTCCGAAGCAGGGACGAAGGCAGGGCCTTTTCGGTTGTTATTGCAGTTAATTTCCCTTTCCCAATTCCTTGGCAAATAATTGAATGAATTCAATTAAATCACGCGGGATTGAAACGATGAGAAGCGGCTAATTTCCCCCTCTACCCAAAAGGTTGACGCAAGGGCGCGGTCCATAATATCTGTGAGATCTAATCAAGCTTTCATTATTTCCTCCAATTTTGTTGCTATTCGTGCGTTTCCTGAATTAATTGTTCATGGGTATTTGATTAATTGAATATCAACGGCCGGGTATTTGATTTAATTTAATAGCCTACTGCCACGTTAATTAAATAGAATCCGTAATTGTTCATTTAATTGACACCCCGTGGCAACCACCATAATTGGTTTTATGATGGGGAAACGCAGGATCTAACTTAAATAAACCTTCTTAGCGCGTTTATTGGTTAGGGTTGGGTTCTTCTAGCTTTAATGCAATTGGGTAATTAAATTCCTACGGTCGTACCTAGGGTTGTTATCTGGTTAAGGAAGCAGTCAATGGTCGTACCTTGACTGTCGAAAAGGTAAGGAAGAACTGGTTGTCAGAGCTTATTGATAACTATAACCAACCTAGTGATAAATGGATGAAATATCTTTGCATCGATGATCATTTAATTGGACCGTGCCTGCGCAGTTGATCCTTTGGGTAGAACTTTTGTTAATTGCTATTTTCAGTGAATTGTGCTTTGTGAGTTAGTTTTGAATTTTGTTGGTTTTATTTTATTTTATTTTTATTTGCCTCCCATTGAAAATCCCCCAATTTCGTTCTACTAATTTGGAAAGAAATAATGTCCTACCTGCTCCCTGTGGAATCGACCCTACTTGCCATTGTACGCAAAATTAGTATTTTTATAGACAAATCCGGTATATCGGATCAAGCAAACTCTTCGGGAACAGGGTGAATCAAGTAACCCATTGCACACCTAGGGTCCCTGCTCCAGTACTTGGATTTGTTCTATAATTATTTAATTGAGGTGGTAATTAGGACTTTTTAGTAATTATTATTGCACAGGTTCGGCACCTGTCAAGACATATTGTTATTGGCATTCTCAAAGACAAAAAAAAAAAGGTATAAAATCTCAAACTTGTTTGAAGAAAATTGAATATTGATTACACTTAATTCAACTGAGTGAGTGAGTGCTTTCAACACTTGAAACAAATTCTTCAATGTTTTTGTCTGAGCTTCCTCCTTCACTATTTGCCTCCTTAGCCAACTCCTTCCACCTCAAAGCATTGCTTCTGAGCTCACTTGTCTTCTCCCCATGCATAACTTCTCTTATAGTCCTTTCTACTTCTTCTCTTGTTACCATTTCCCTCTCCTCACTACCCTTAACTCGCAATCCTACCTTCCAGACATCCACAATGTACTTAGAATTTGTAGTTTGATCAGCCCACACGGGCATGGTCACCATTGGCACACCCAAGCTCAATGCTTCAATTGTTGAATTCCAACCACAGTGAGTCATGAAGCATCCCACTGCCCTGTGCGACAAAACCTTTGGCTGAGGGCACCAATTCACGATTAGACCTCTTTCTTGTGACTCGAACATGAAATCTCTAGGAATTTTGCTCTCTTCAGAAGGTCGAACTACCCATAAAAAGTTGCAAGTGCAATTCATCAGGCCGCATGCTATTTCCTGCATTTGATTTTCTCCAAGGTCCGACATACTACCGAAGGATACATAAACAACTGAGCCTGTTTCCTTGGTGTCAAGCCATTTTAGGCAAGCTCCTGAATCTGGTGTGAAGAAATTGACGGTGTAATCTTTGTCATCTTTCAATCGCTTGTCAGTGTACATGGATGGAGTAGAAGGGCCTATGGTCTTGATTGGATACCGTTCTGTCAACCAGGTCACCACCTGGTTGAGATTCAGCAACAACATTGTAATATTGCCCAAACAGCAAAATTTAATCAGGTCCCACCCCAAAAGACAATTAAAAAAATTGAAGCATGATTTTATGAAAAGATTATCTATGCCTATTGTATTGAAATGTATGAAAGATTTACATGTAGACTTATTTAATATGAGCTATGCTTTTAAGCTCGGATCTGTGAGTGAACTGAATGAGGTCCCTGTTCAATCTAAGGTTAAAGATCTAATTATTTTTTTATTATTTTAATTCTAAGTAATTTGGATAACATCAAAATATATAAAGTGGAAAAGAAAGAAAAAGTGGAAACCAGTTCAACCATCTAGTTTTGACTGGTCCAACCATTTCTTGACCCGAATTGACCAGTTCACAGTTCATCCGTTCAAACCGGCCAGTTTGGTCCAGTCTGATTTTTGAAACAGTTTGAATAAGTTGTTGGTTTCTTAATTTATTAACTTTATTTTTTTATTAGCAATAACTAACTAGAAATTGTACAATGTGATTTTTGCTATGAACAAAATAAACAGATCTTATGGTCTACCGATGATCAAATTCCAAGCATGAACATAATTGACACTGACAATGATTCAAAAAGTATTGCCAATATGTAATTTAATTTAAACAGCGTCAAATAAAATGTTGCTAATGGGTGAACTTCCAAATTCCAATTGTTTTATAGAATCAGAATTCTACCTCGTTTTCTAGCTTGTCAAAAGAGTTGAACAAGAGCCAATCTGATTTCTCCAGGTTTATATTCTGAGCGAGGACAAGATCCAAAACATCTGGGTATGGACCAGGATTATAAACAAAAGAAGGCAGATCATTCGACTCCAGTTGTGGCATTGAAGGAAGCAATATGGTAGATGTCTCTAGAGGAACTTTCAACGTTCCTCGATGAATATGGTTGTATATTGCAGAAACAGCGCAAGCCTGAGTGAAAAACGCAGCCCCTTTGAGGCCTAGTTGTCCCTGCACTATCTCCAAAATCCAAGGCATCATTGAATCATACAGAACTATATTCACAGGATGACCAGAACTCGCCTTTTCTTCAACTAACTTGGCCAAATTATCTGAAACTGCGATTTGAATCCGTTTGAAGTGGGCAGCACCTTTCTCCGAATCGTTTGATCCCTCAGCTTCAATGTTATCATCGTCTAGAATATACTCGATCTGGATCGATTCAAACTGATTTTGCACTGATAGACGGGCTGAGGTGATAGTGACTAGCGTGATTCTAACACCCTTTGAGGTTAAACGCTTGCATAATTGCAGCATCGGATTGAGGTGGCCTTGTAGAGGGTAAGGGATGGCCAGAACGTGAATTCTACATCCAATTTTATCCATGTGTTCCCTGTTCTGTTCCTTCTTGGATTCTGAGCTAGCAATTTTCGCTGAATTGGATAGGTAATCAAAGGATAATACTATAAAGAAAAAATGCAGAAGAGGAACAAGAAAGAGTCCGATCTCCTCGACATACGAAGGATAAAGATCCAGATTTAGATTAATTGATGTCTCTTTAGATGGTTTTTAAGATGAAACTTAGATAAACAATTTGAGGCTGGAGTTCCAAAAAGTGTCTTTGTCTTCAATTTCTCCAATAAATATTATAATGCCTGGCCAGAAACATTTTTAATGATTTTTGAGCAAAAGGCAATGTAAGGAGCTAGGCTAACTGTGTTCTGTGGGGCACAGGAAAAAAATGCACCAAGAGCAGGAGAAAGCTGGTTATGCGTGGATGAAATAATGCATTACATTTGGAAATCACAAGAAACGCCCTCTTAATAATTTGTTCATCATCTATTGCCCAACACTCATATACGATAAATGAAAACAGTTAATTAAATATTCTATTATAATATCAACAACTATATGTCATTGAGTTGATTGAATAATGTTTTTCGTTTTCTTTTTTTTTTTTGGCATTTCACCCAATTGTCAATTAAGTTTCAATTGAAATAAAGATTTTATAATTGTTTAAATTATTCAATAAAATTATCAATGTCAGATGAATGTAAATATAAATACATTAAATTGTATTATTGAAATATTTGATTTAATATGAAGGGAAGACAAGAAGAAACAGCGAGAAATATTTTAACAATTCCCATGAGTCATTCATATTGATAATCACCTTTACTTGTCAATGCAATCCAATGCCTAACAATAACTAATTGAAACTCAGATCCATAAGTCATGCAATGATTTGTGTTATATTGTTTAGAATTAAAGTTACTACATACCGATCAAATTAAAATTCTCTTTTTTCTCACTAATTTTTTTTATATATGATTCATTTGTTGTCATTTGTTTGTAACTAATTTAATGAAGGGATGCTCTTTAGGCTAAATGATAATGTTTTGACAATGTGGAGTAATTTTCAGGATTTTTATGAGATATTAGAACACATTTTTTTGTGCATTTAATCTAATTCACATTTTATTTCATTTGATATATAATTATTTAAAACATAAGGGACCATATTGATCAAATTTTCAAATATTAGGGACCAAAATATACGAATTCCAAACTTTTGACTAATTCTAATTTGATTTTGACCATTAGATATTTTAGTTTTCTATTAATTGTTCTAAATTTGTTTAAAATAAAAAATTTTGGGAGTATATTTATTGTCAAAATATCAAAGACTAATTTAACTCATAGACCAAATATTGGGGGACCAAAATTGCACATTTCCCTTTATTTCAATCTATGTCTAAGTTTCCAAATCTTCCTTTTATATTTAAGCTTAAATTATTTCAAATATCAAACTCAATTAAAAAAGAAAACCTACCACAACATTTGCTTTGACATGTACAAAACTCTCTAACTAATGTTAAAAATTTCATTCATTTTCCGTTACACCAATCTCACCTACATTTTCGTGCCTTTTTTCACCTTATTTTGACATTCACTTTTTAGGTCTTCCCCTTTCATTGGGACCCGCACCTCGGCTGGACTGTTTACAAAATATTTTCAAGTACTAGGCTTTCTCCGGTGCCGATACATCATTTTGTTTTTCGTTCATCTTTGCGCGTCCCCAGAGAACACAGCTGGCCTCCTACGTTTGCTTCTGCCCACTGTGGGCAGAAAGGGCACTTCGTTGACTTGACCATGGTTTTGGCCATAGTGCAGTTTTACGAGTTACAAATTTACAATGCTAGAGAGTCAGGAATCTTGACAAATTAAGTCACATGCTTCAGTATGATGCGAATATATGTACAAAACCGACAAGCTAGTTGACATTTTTATATTTTGGCGTCTACTATGAGTTTGGACACATGGAAAATTCTTTTGATTAGGTGCATTTCAACCTACTCAGCAAAGTTTGATTGCATCTCCATTATCTATTGGCCCAACTAAAATCGTTGGTTAGGCTGATTAGCTCCCACACCAAACTCTAATTTTTAATGTCCTACAATTAACTATAATCATGATCAACTTTTTTTTTTTTCGTTTTTTGGCTAACCCCAGAGGCCAGAGGTGGAGGACGTCACTCCTCAATTCATTTCAAAAAGAAAAGGTTCAATTACAGAGAGCTGAAGGAAAGCACCTAACATTGTGGACACTAACGACGCCTAATAAAAGGAAAGGAACGAGCATTAAGAACTAATGCCACCTTAGTTCTACGTGGAAGAGAGGGAAATGAAGCAAAGGACTTGTTAGACCCTAACTGAGCTGTAGCTAGCGAATTTGCAGCCGAGTTAGTTTCGCGAAAAATATGCACCAATGCTATCCCCAACTTTTGTATCAAGATACGAACAGCTCATAGAATATAACGTAACTAGTTTTGTACCCGTTTGTTGAACAGGAATTTTTGAAAAATAATAAACTATTTAGTCAATTTTATAAAAATATCGATATGAAATACAAAGTTAATGTATATTTTATTATAACCTTTCTTAAGTATATTACTATATGCGCATTGTAATATAAAGTATTCTTATAATATAAATTTGAACATCTAATTCAGTAAATAATAGTTCAAAAATGGAAAAAATAACATTTGACAATACCATAACATTCAAAAACTTGAAAATAAATAAAAAGTGCAGTAAATAGTATCAAATAATATTCTACTCTTCAGAAACTTGTTTTTATTTTTCTTCTGTTTGAACATTCTCCTCGATTTGTCTGTGCAAATCAGCATTTATTGATTTTCCATTATCACTGCATGATAGCAAAGCAGGATAACTAAGTATAAAAAAAAATAAATGATTTATCGCATTCAAAGTTGTGTATAACAATACGTTAAGATTATAATTTAAGAAAGTAAAATAGTATATTAAATCTACCTTCTCATGCAAATCTTTTTATGAGGATTCCCTTTCTCTGTGATTTTTGTTGAACCCTCTAATGAATGATTCATATGAAGTGTATTGAAATGTTGTTGATTAGAATCATCTGTTATCCTAATTGGGATCTGGAAAGAAGATACTTCAAGTTGGTATTGGTTGTCGGTTCCACCAATCTGATAATGATTTATCAAAATTAAAGGCAAAAATATTATGTGAGATATAATATGTGAAATATAAGAGAAATTTATTACTAATTCAAGATATATTACTAATCTATGTGTTCATAAAAAAACAAACAGAAAATAAAAACAAAAAAAATAAAATTCAAGATATGTTACTAAACTTTTACAATTGAAGATCAACATGCCTTTTTAAAAAAAAAAATGTATTGAAAGAAGATGTACCTGATAATCAAGAGAAGTGGAAACCCAAAATCGATACTTTAATGTGCCAACCGCTTGTACTGAAAATACCTAACCATGAATTTGATACTTGAAATCAATATATTAGAGGCTATATGTAGTGTAGGCATAAGAAATAAGAATTGATAAGAATATAAAGAGATATTGATAAGAACATTAAAAGTAGGTTTATCTTGATTTAAGTTGTTTAAAGTAAATAACTTTGGGTAGGAAATAAGAATCCTATAATATTAAGAATTCTTATAGGAAATAAAAGTGCGTTCTCAAGACAGATTTTACCTATCTTGAAAGACCATCTCAACTATATCGAGTCCTTTAAGTGCATGGACTCCTATGGTGTGGGTCCACACACTAAATACTCCCCACCATCTGAGCAAAGATGTATTGTGAATCCTATAACCTAGCAATGAATATAACCTATATGTTTTGATTAACAACGAACGGGTTTATAGGAATTTACAAACCCGTGCTCAAATAGGAATTTATATTTGACTGTACGGGTCAAATACATATAGTTAATTGGATTCAATTAACTTTTTCTTTTCCATAAATTTCGTACTATGCACTATGTCTTGATAACGCACTTAATAATAAAATTTATTAAGAATCCTATTTCCAACATCAGATATTGACTTCTGTTATTAATGGTTCCTTTTGCAATTAGTTACTTTTCTACTTCTTATAGTGATAACAATTCTTATTTACTTCGGTTCCCTATGCAGTACACAAATTATTGGCATGAATTTGGAGATACACTACAAGAAAATTGGTCATCAGTGACAACTTTTCTCTGTGACGAAAAAAAGTTGTCACAAAAGTGGATCCTTTATTGACGACTTTCTAACTCGTCACAAACCTCTAATGGGAGCCAACTCATTTGTGACGACTTAGAAAAGTCGTCGCTAGTAAATTCCCGCCAAGATTTAGTAAGAGCGCAGGAGTGTTTAGAACACACAATAGTGACGACATTAAGAACATCATCACTATTGCTTGGCCTATTCGGACGACTTTTTGTTGTCGTCACTGATCACTAAAAAAAATGTTATTAGTGACAACATTTTGTAGTGATGACAATAAGTCGTCACAAAAGGAGCTTCTTTAGTCGCGACACCTAAAGTTGTCACAATTGCATCAAAGCAACTAAATGTTTAGTGACGACCCGTTATTTTCGTCACAAACTACACTGCAAGAAATATGGTCATTAGTGACAACATTGTTTAGTGACGACAAAAGTCGTCACAAAACGTGGTTGTTTAGTGACGACAAGGAGAGTTGTCATAATTGCTCAAAGTAACTAAGTCTTCAGTGACGACCTTGAAAAAGTTGTCACTAAAATGATCTATATAGTGACAACTTCTAATATCGTCACTGTCACTCTACCGATTCGGATTTAGTGTCAAGAATTAATCGTCACTGTTTAAAGTACTTATTTCTAAGTCACTTTCATTAATTCTACTGTACCACCCTAACTTTTACGATTTAGCCCCAAATGTTGTAAAAAATTCCATTAATTCCATTATGATACCTTAACTTTTACAATTTAGCCCCATATGTAGTACACCGATTTCTTTAATTCTATTATTACTCCCTAACTTTTGTAATTTAGCCCCATATGTAATTCACCAATTTCATTAATTCTACTATGGCACTCTAACTTTTACAATTTAACCCCCATATGTAATACACCAATTTTATTATTTTTATTATGGCACCCTAGCTTTTACAATTTAGCCCCTATTTTTTTATTCGGAAATTACGAATGGTATCTTGATAAACTATGCATAAATATTTTATAATTTTCTCAAACTTAAGTAATAATTTGTTATAAACTCTAAAGATATATCTTTCATTACAATAGTTATAAGGCAGGCAGGTTTTTTATCAATGGAATAAGAAATTTATGCCAGATTTATCCTTTGTACTACATGCCAAGTAGTATTAGCAAAGGAATAACAAAGTACTACAAAGTAATTAACAAAATAGCCTTCAGGGAGTGTAGTTTATGGGCAAATGAGCATTATCTATTCAAAGTACCAACTTTTTATGGGCATTTTACTCTCAAACATATAATTTATGATAAATTTATAAATGTTTGTAAGTAAAATTCAAAAAGTGTTACACTGATTTCTTACAAAACGAAAACTGGCAGGTTATCTTTTCAACATAAATTAAATTTTTTTAAAAAAAGAAATGGCCCATAAAGTACCAACTCTTTGTGGGTTTCCTCCATTACATGAACAAATATTCTGCTCTTTATGGGCATTTCACTCTGAATCATTTAATTTATGTTAAATACATAAATGTTTGTAAGTAAAATTCAAAAAGTGTTGCACTAATATTTTTATGAAAGGGAAACTGGTAGGTTTTGTATTTAACATAAATTAAATATGTGAAAGCAAAAAAAAAAGAAATTACCCATAAATCTATGTCTTGCAAATCTATACTAGTAAAATAGTTTCAAACAAAATTAAACATTAAAATAAACTGTAATTTATACACATTAAAATATCTGTAATTTATACACATTTTGCAACTACTACTTTGTGTTTTCTCTGTAATGAATTTTTTAACTATTGAGAACTTAAGTTTTGTCTTGCAAATCTATACTAGTATAATAGTTTTAAACAAAATTAAACATTAAAATAAATGTTTGATATTTTTAATGAAAGTCGGTTATAACCATAGAATTTGACTTTCGTTATTTTCAATTAATGATGTACTTTAGTGCAGCAATTATAAAAAATTGCAGGGCTAAAATATTTGCAAATTATAAAAGTATATTTTCACTTATATGTAATTAACAAATTTTGCCACCTATATTGATGAAAATTTGTGTTTTTGTACTAAAAAATAAAGAATAATACTATAGCAATAAAATCTATGCTTCAAACCAAATTAAAAATAAAAAAAAGCATGATGATTGGTCTCAAATGTTGGGAAAATGATTATTTTTATTGAAACTATGTTATAACCATATAATTTGAGTTTAATTATTTTCAATTACATGATGTTCTTTAGTGCTGCAATTATAAGAAATTAGTATAAAATATTAGCAAATTATAAAAGTACATTTTCAATTATATGAAATTAACAAATTTTGCCACATATGTTGATGAAAATTTTTATTTGTTGCTAAAAAATAAAGAATAATACTATAGCACTAAAATCTATGGTTCAAACCATATTACAAATCCAGAAAAAAACATGATTTTTGGTATCAAATGGAGGGAAAATGAGTGAAGTCAAAATTTTGATCAAATCATAGTGAAAGTGCCGCGCAACAAAAACAACATCCAAAGCAAAGCAAAGACCAAAGCAGCGGAACACATTCTGAAAACAAAAGCAACGGAACACTTGGTCTGAGTTAAAGCAACGGAACACTTGAGCAACACAAACTTTCACTGAGCTGAAACAAACAAGCTTCTGCACTGAGCACAAAACAGAGCTTCCGCACGGCACCTGATACTTTCACCCACACAACAAATCCGTTCTCTGGCTTCTCACTAGCATCACCATGGCTGTCCAGCATTAAAGGGCAAGGTTTTCATTGGAAAGGTTCGTTTTTCTCTCTCCTATACATTTTCCCCAAATTTTCCAAATCCCTAATATTCTACAATATTTTTTGCAAATTTCTGCCCAAAATCTTTTAGCAGCTCTTGATTATTAGATGCTATCATAGCTATGTTGGACTTGGAACTCCCCCCGTTCGACTCGATTCATCTAACCTGTGGCTGATTTGTTTCAAGTTCATTTCTGCAAGCGTGATTGGTCGTTGAGTTGGATGTCCGTTATTTCGAAGAGGAGTCCGCTTGATTGGTGCATCGATCAGGTTTGAGAAGCTGTCTATTCGAGTTTATTTGGCTTTATCTTTTGTTTGCCAAATTATTGAGGTCAAAGACTCAAAGGTAGGAATAGGTAGGGGAAAAGAGGGAATTGTTCAAAATCATAGACGAGAATAATAAAGCGATGTACGTTGTGGTATTTGAATGTTGACCGTTGAAGGAGTCTGCATAATGCTCTGTGCTAATTGTTTTAAAAATTATTACAGTATCCACTTTCAGTTGTTGATTATTTTCCAATTTCTGTTGCTTTTGGATTTTTGCTTTTCTGTTGTGGAATTTGGAAGGCATTAGATTATAACTTTGTTGAGTTTTGTTAATTCAGAAGATAAGGATGTAAAAGAAGTTCCATAATGTATCTGACTATTGAATGATGTGTTTGTGAGCATTTCCTTGTGTTAAATGCAATTGCTTTGAATGAGCGGTTAAAGTGAGTTGTTTCTTTTTATCACAATCTGGTACACGAAATAGATATATCCACTTTGTTCTTTTTCCTCATATTTTCCTTAAAATATACTTTCTATAGTGTAACTAATGTTCCTTAGGAGCCTGCCCAATTCTGAATTTTGAATGAACTTTGAGTATTGGATGAGATTTTGAGTGATAATGTTCCTTATGACTACCAAGTTTTCTTAGTTTCAGTTTGACTGAAGCTTTGTAATGTGGTCCAAGGGTATGTATGAAGCATACTCATTATTGGCATGGGCATCTGTGTTGATTGAAAAATGTTATTATCCTCAGGAATTTCGGTTACCATAAAACATTATATATTTTTATCTTAGCAGAGCAGCGTGATGGTGATTTCTCCCTTTGTACATGCTTTCTTTCCCTACTTAATATCTAAAGTTGGAAAAGCATTTGGACATGCTTATGTGTGACTTGTATGATGGGGAAACTGATTCTGCATAGCATTGGCAACTGTGGGACATAGGGATGACCATGTATGGTAAATATTTGTCCATTAGGTATTAATCTTCACATTCACTACCAAAATGGAGCCGAAACAAAAAGGTTCATGTATTCCAATTAGTTTTTTTAAGAAATGCTCATAAAAACTAATAATCCTATAGTGTTTTGAAGACAATTGATGAGCATGACTATTTTACTGCATATGCTGCAGGGGTGGTTTGGGTTATGCTAAAGAAGTTTCGAGTTGATTTTCCTATGCAAGGGTCTTATTATTGGTGGGGTCACTGTTCAGACTTCTAGCTGATTGGTACCTAATGTTACTATTGATGTCTAATCTTATAAAGCATATGATGTTAACTACATGATCTTGTGAGTTTTATAACTTTAGCTGTCACTAAATTGAGCCACACAAAGATCTACTTTATCTGTGATGTCTGGTTGGTAGGAGAAGTGTTATCTTCATTAAAAACTATTCTAAGTTGATACTCGTTATCTAGATGATATGAGCTGTTTGTGCCAATCAACTTGTTCACTGTGTTTATTCTGCAAATAACTGATGTTTGAGATGGTAAAAAGCAGTGTGTTATCCTATTGCTTGTGGCAAGAGAAAATTCTAGAGCAATTTTTGTACTTGGTTTGCTTGTTACAATGGGATGGTAAAATGTGGTTGTGGTGTATCTTCCATATAAACTATGCATAGCCTTGATAAGAACAAAAGCTGTTCAAGAGTAGCAGGGAGCTAAAATTACGACATAGCACATCATTTAGTGTGTTGTATAGCATTTGTATCATTTAACAAGCATAAGATTGTTAAATCTTGCGCGACAATTATCTAGTTGTAAGCAGATGCTGCCTATTTGGAGACCTCCTTTCTTGAGAAGCTATATTTATACATGTTTGTTGGGAACTTCCATTAGCTTTTGAGTATTAAATGTGAAGGTCATATTGTTCAATACTTCCACAGAAATTATGCTTTTGAGTATTAAAATCAAAGAGGGCTAGTACCTCCTGTGTAAAGATGGATGAGTTCTTGAGATCCCTGATATCTTTCAGGCAAGTGACTCAGATGAAATGAGTAATTCATGAAGAAAAAAGTGAACTTGTTTAAAATCATGTCAACCTGAGACAAAGATTCAAGGAGAACTGGGTCATCTAGGAGACGTGAAAAGCAAAAGAAAAACATTAGCCCTTGATTCTGAAGTTAAAAGAATTATGTCAATTCATATGGGCATAAATACCAGACTCCCCTTTTGCTAGCTTAATGTTTTAGAATGATTTTAAATCAAAATGGCAAAATAAACCCTTAGGTTGCAGCAACACAGCATCCCTGAAAGTACAAGGACTCCTTTGTAGAAGCATTAGCTGTTATAACAATTCTCTACAGTATATTTTTGTTTCAATGAATCTCTTTGGTATTGTGATATATCTTCCCTCTTTACATAATTACACCTCTATTTTTTCAAAATAATTTTAAACACGAGAGTATGTGACCAATTCACATGTTAATAGTTTCATTTGATATATAGTGGCTAAATTGCAAAAGTTTTATTTTATTTAATGGCTCTCCAGAAGATAATGCATCCTGTAAGTTGAGCTGCAATGAATTTAAACAATTGGAGAGGACACAAGGCTGACAGAGCAAACCAGTCTATACCATCTTCACAGTTCGCACCCTTCTATAGATACCCTAGTGGCCACAAATGAGTACATAATGTTTTCCTTTTTGAAAGTAAGTACCAGATGCACTGATGCAGATCCTTCAGTAGTTAAGCATAACAGAGGTAAAATATATTAGACAAGCAACTCATAAGGGTGTTGAACTCCGTGATTACTGTTACTGTGGTATGCATCTAGCATCTTAGTAATTTAGAAGTTCTTAGCATGATATTTTTGTGCAGAAATCGGCTAGCTGATCGCATTGCATAGAACAAGGCATGCAGAAGTTGTGCCTCAGAAAATATTCCCTATGCCGTGTATCACTGTGAATTGTCAACCATTAGGCTACTGATGCTACGAGGTTGTAATGGTTTTCTGTTACTTTTTGTTGTTATCCTGTACTTATTTCTTCCATTATTCAAAATTTATTTCCCTCCATGTTCTGCATGTCGTAAAGTTTAGATTTGTTAACCAAAAGCAAGTTCAACCAATTCCAAAACTGCAGGAAATCAGTAAAGGCGTAGTAGAGACCTTGATTTCCCTCTATTGGAATTTCTCTGTCTTCTGTACTGCCTGGTTGTCTGGAATCAGAATCTTCTCCACGAGAAGCTGGAAACAAGTATTGCTCCATTAAGAAGTTGTCAGAAGTTAAAGTAGAGTGTGAGATGTGGTTATCAAACGTACCTATTATCCTGATTACAGTCCAAGCTAGATGAAGGAATTTTCCACTTGTCTGGTAGTTAGTTATCCGGATAATTAATACCACGGGTAGTGATATAGTAATGGAATTCTGTAAGGTTTTGTTTTGATACTGTGCTATTTTCTTCCAAATCAAATTCTGTAAGGCTTTGTTTTTATACCATGCTATTTTCTTCCAATTCAAAATCTATTTGATGAAGTCTAGATTCTTTTACCAAAAACAAGTTCAAACAATTTTGCTCGAAGAAAAGTTCAAACATTTTAAAAACTTCGGAAATAAGTCTAGATTCTTCCTTTCTCTCTTGGATTTTCTGTGTCTACTGTGCTTGCTGGTTTTTCTCTCGAATCAGAATCTTTTCCAAGAGAAGTTGGAAACAAGTATTGCTCCATTTAGAAGTGGATAGAAGTTGCATTAGAGCGTAAGATGTGGCCATCAAACTTACCAATTATCCGGAATGCAGCCCAAGGTAGATGAATGAGGTTCACACTTGTCTGGCACTGGTTTTCCAGATAATTAATACCACGAGTAATGAGCTTGCACTGGTTTTCTGTTAACTTTTGTTGTTATACTGTGCTATTTTCTTCCATGATTCAAAATTTTTAAGTGTTACTTTTCTCGATGTTCTGCATTTGATGAAGTCTAGATTCTTTCATTTACCAAAACAATTTGAAAACTGCAGGAATTAACTAAAGGCATAGTAGAGACCTTGACCTTCCATTTTTCCCTCTTCTGGATCTTCTGTACCTGGACCTTGACCTTTTCCAAGAGGAGCTGGAAATAAGTATTTGTCTATTTAGAAGTGGCCAGAAGTCAACGTAGAGTGTGAGATTTGGTTATCAAACCTACCAATTAGCCAGAATGCAGTCGAAATTAGACGAATGAAGTTCACACACGTCTGGTAGTTCTTGGGATAGTGCTCTCCGGTCTCCTCTAAACTTCTCCGGTCTCCTCTTCTGGATTGACGGTTCTTAACCTCAGGGACATATACACCTTGCAAACAAATACAGTTGCACTTCGGTGAAAGTCAAATTGAGGAGATATTTAGATGAACAAAGGAAAGATGACTGATAAACCATACATTCAACCGTATAAGTAAAATATTCTTCCTCTAGAAAAGTGGTTTAAAATCACCAACTCTGCGTGAAATTGCAAGAAAGATTTGATGATATCTCAAAATGACAAATGTTTCGGGACCTTTGAAGATCATATATTGGAGAAACTGGAAAATAATACCCGGAAAATCTTTTTAAAATGATAGCTGAAGAAAAGAATAGGAAGGAAAAGATCAAGCTATAGTTAAATTTTGAGATTTTGGCAAAGTTAGATAATGCAGTGGTCTAGAGGAAAGATAAAGGCAGCATGTTAGAAGCAACGTACATAGGCAAACAGCCTCCTACCAAAAAAAAAAAAAAAGATCATAGATGCTTTAGCTGAAGAGATGTTTAAATGTCTAAAATCTTCCCGATAGACATTCTTACAGCGATAGAGCATTCGATCACAGAGTCGAAGATTGCTGCTGCTCTCAAATACATTTGGCTTCCTGGCTAGGATGTGGAGAGGTTCTTAATGAATTGTAATTTTTGTCTTAATAATCTAAGTCTCATTACTTGTTCTTTATTATTGTACTCCTCCCCTTACCTACTTCTTTTACTCTTTTATGACAGATAAATGCTATTCATACTAGCTTTTGGAAGATATCTATGGTTATGGTTGAAGAATGTTGAAGACAAAATTGCCTTTTGCTCATGGAGTGGTTCATTTAGATGTTCTTCAATTTCTTAAACTGTGATTGCTTTGGTAAATGTACCTTATGTACAAGTGATATTTTGGACAAATGTTATTTTTGTAGGCATTAGTTGGGTAATGTACACTTGAATTTGGCATTTGAGAATGCTATATTATTACCATGTAATCTAATACAAATACTTTTGGTTATCAATCGTTCATGTTTATTTGTATGATTTGTTTAAAATCAATGATTTAGCAATGATTACAGGCCAAATTATGACTATTAAGCTATTGAGAAATTGTCTAATGACAAAAAAAAGTTGTCACAAAATAGAAAATAAAAACTCCTTGTCACAACAGAGACTGTCACTAAATCTAAGCTACATTTGTGACGACAATTGTTGTCAGTAAAATAGTTATATACAATGGCTTTCGGTGCTTTTTAGTGACGACCTTAAGTAGAGCATTTTTGACAAAAGGTCAATTCGTCAATAAAACACTTCCGGATTGTTGTCACTAATGACAACTATTTAGTGACGACATTTCAGGTCGTCACTAAATAGTTGTCATTAGTGACGACAATCTGGAAGTGTTTTATTGACGACTTGAAATGTCGTCACTAAATAGTTGTCATTAGTGACGACAATCTGGAAGTGTTTTATTGACGACTTGATCTTTTGTCAAAAATACTCTACTTAAAGTCGTCACTAATGAGAACTATTTAGTGACGACATTTTAGGTCATCACTGTTTACTTTTACCGACGGGGATTTAGTGACGACTTTGTGACGATCAAAAAGTCGTCAATAAAAGGTATTTGTGACGATATTTGTATGTTCTGTGATGACTTTGTGTTGTCACTGATGAATAATTTTCTTGTAGTGATATATCTAATAGAGATATTTATGTCTCTTTTATTTATATCGCATTACTTTCCAGTTCCTTTTTTGGGTAGGAAATAAGAATCATATAATATTAAGAATTCTTATAGGAAATAAGAATTGATATTTATCTAAACAAAAAAGGAGCAAGCCACGTAGGAAACTACTTGCCGTCTCGTTAAGCCACGTAGGAAAGAGAAAACATGAAGGGATAAGAATGAGAATACGACTTTATTATATATATATGATGAATCTGAAGAAACTAGCGAAACCAAAGACAGCGAGTCCATCTCTACTGTGAATTGCATGAAACCCTTATGTTGGCAAAACTGTAAACCCCACCAAAGAGCTAGAGCCTCTACCATAAGTACATTTGCTTCCCCAAACTCCTTGTAAAAGGCAAAGACTAATTTACCCTTATGATCTTGCAGAATTCCACCGCCAAACGCCCCAGAAGAAGAAACACTCGCATCTGTATTCAGCTTAACAACATTGAAAGGTGGTGGTGCCTAGGCGACAACCATCAAATGGCGCTTGCTACCACATGTCCGAGCCAACACGCTCCATGGATGATCCCGATTCCCTCTAAAGTGCATATCTTGAAGCAGCCTAGATGCTCCCAATTGCTTAATGACCACTCTACTTGCTCAATCACCTCGGAATCCAAAAATGATACACCTTGAAATCTAGATTGATTCTGGCCTTTCCAAATAAACTAGAGAATAAGTAGAGGAACCATTACTCAAACATGACCCGAAGAGACAGAATTATGTGCGGAGAACCACTCTACTAACATCGATGAAACACCCGTACTCCTCAAGTTCAATAACCCAAACTATTGAGCAAAGAAAAACCACACTGCTATCACCAAGGGGCACACCACAAACAAATATTTCCCCCACACCTAAACCATGCTTGTCCTCAAGCATGAGAACAACAAATCAAATAATCAAATCCAAACAATGGTATTATTCAAATCTTCTATTGCCAAAATACAATTAAAACACATGTTAAGTATTAGTGGCAATTTTCAAGAAATATCTCTCCAACTAGCTTTCAAGATCAAAGATTCTTTCAATTTATGACTAACTAATATAAGAATATAAAATATTCAACCAGCATCCATAAGCAAATGGTTCGACTATTAAGCAAAATCTCAACAATAAAATTCATGAATCAGCGGACTAACAATTCATTCAAACACTTCCACATTTTTCACTATTAATACACATTTTTTTTTTAAAAAAAATATCCCCACACTTGATTGATTTTTTTTCAGGGGGAATGCTTAGTTTTTAGCCATTCAAGCGTTTTGACGCGAACTCCGACATTGGACATATGAAAGAGCCCGGTTACTCAGCCATCATCGCTTAAAAACCACATACTCATAGCTATTGTCGCTTTTTGACGCGAAAGTCAACACTTGTGGTGAAGACTCTCGGTTACTAGGCAACGATACTAGCGGAGTATAGCCTAATACTATTCATAAATAAGCACCAAATTAAAATTAATAATCACACATACCCGCTTCATTTCTTAAACATGGAGAACTAAGATTAATAGTTGAACCAATTTGCATAAAAAAAATGCTAGACAAATATTTACAATACTTAGAGAAGTTAACCAAAAAGTGCAAAAAGTCACAAAATCTCAAATATTCACCAAAGAGATACCCTTAAACTTAACCATGTCATACTTAACACCTTAGAGTATAAAATCTTGGCAGTAGAAAATTTTGAGACATCTAACCATCGTTTATCAGGAATAATCACAAATATGCACAACGATAGGCAAAAATTGGACAAAATTCAACAAAGTCAAACAAAAATTCCAACAAAAATGCCTATACTTGCACTTTTTTCAATAAAATACCAATATACTACTCCCCCACACCTAAACCTTACATTGCCCTCAATGTAAGCAAAGAAAGAGCAAAACAGAGATATTGGGGCAACGACACTTCCCTTAAAACGGAGGAGGGCAGAACTGAACTACGGCTGTGGAGGGAAAGGCAGGCGGAAACCCACGTGATGGAGATACTGTGTTAAATTCTGGGCCATCCCGCCCATTTGACGCTCCATACGAGTGTCCATGTGCTGCATCTGGAGCCGATGGGCTGCAAGCTGGCTATCGGCGGACGAAGACGGTGGAGGTGCCGCAGAGGACAATCCGGGGTCCTCCCGGCCCAGTCGAGGGGGCAGATCCACTCAAGGGGACTGTGAGCTGTGGGGTAGAGATGGAAGGTTTGCTCTTGCCTTTGTTCTTGGGTTTGGTCATTGGATATCAGTGGACAAGACAAAGGCAAAGTAATGGTGTTCAAAATATGTCAACAAACAACCAACAAGGCAAATGATCCCCAGTTACAGCTCCCAATCACAAACAAGTGCAGAAACGGATAATAAACTCACTCCAAAAACTAATTAAACCTGTGAACGACAAATTCTTCCCAAATACTACCAATTCAACCCAAAAATTAATTAGATAAACACAGCAAAATTCCCCCAAAACAGGCAACTAGAGCAAAAACTTTCCCCAAATATCACTGGTTGGGCACAACGTTAACCAAATAATCAACAATCAATCCACAGATATGTCACAGCACCCAAACAAGCACAAATTTTCTGTCCTCAGCTAGCAAATCAAAAATCTGGCCTCAGCTAAGAAATTAAAATCTAGCATCAGCTAATAAAAGCTAGTAATCTGGCTTCAGCTACTTAGAGACAGAAAAATAAAGAAAGAATTCACCGGAGGTTGAATGGCTGTGGGTGAAATGGAGGGCAGGGGAGGACCCAGCACCGCGCGTGCAAAGCACGCGCGCAGGCAAGCAAGCGGAGGTCGCGCGCTGTGGACGCTACTGCGGATGAGTTGCTGCGCTCGGTTGCTGGGCTGGGCTGCAGGCGAGGCGCGCTGGTGGATGACTGTGCGGGGGATGCGCGCGCGGGCTGCTGATGGGCGCGCGATGTGGCGTGCGGCACTGCTGCCGCTCGCGCTGAAGAGGGGCACACGAAGACTTGCGCGAGATGGCAGGGGGGAACGCGCGGCTGGAGCTCGCGCTGAGCTCGCCTGGGCGCTGGGGTGCAGGCGCACGGCAGCCTACGGATGGCTGTTGCGACTGGTGCCGGCGCTTCCTGGGCGTGCACTGGAGTCGCGCCCCTGCTGCTGCTGTTGGCTGCTGGTCGCGCGATGTGGCGTGGCACGCTGGCTGGTGGAGATCGAGCAGCGGGCAGTGGGGTGAGGTGCGGCGGCGGACAAGGAGAAAAAGGAAGAGAAGAAGAAAAAGAAAGAAGAAGAAAGAAAAAGAAAAGAAAGAAGGAGAAAGAAAGAGTAGGGCTACGGGTCCTTTGAAAAAATTTTCCCTTTCTCCCTTTTGTCGTGCAGGGGCAATTTGGTCTTTTCAACCCTTTTTTTTTTTTATACAAGAAACTCTGGCTTAGGCGTGGGTACGCCTAACTGCCCTTAGTCATTTGACTATTCGTCGAAAATTTTTTCCCTTTAGCGTGACCACTTAGCGTGGGCACGCTCAACTGCCATAGAGTCCCCAGAACAATTCTCGGAATTTGAGTTCCGTCAGGCGTGACCACCTGGCGTGGGCACATCTAACTGCTATGGAGTCCTCAGAACAATTCTCGGAAATTGAGTTCCGTCAGGCGTGACCACCTGGCGTGGGCACGTCTAACTGCTAATTCCCTGTCACCAAACATCAAACTATTAATTGACACTAACACTTAACTAAAACTAAAAAAAATGTATGAAAACTGAAACAAATAGTCTTGGGTTGCCTCCCAAGTAGCGCCTTTCTTTAATGTCTTTGGCTAGACATTTTGATGTTTATTCATGGAGGATAAAATCGTGCAGCTCGTTTCAGTGCTTCATCTTCTATGTAATCCTGATAGCCCTCGTAAATAGAGTAATTCTTGAGCACACGAGCCACGGTCTTCCATGGACTAGTAGATGGCGCCAAACAACCAAGTAATAACCTTAAGTTTTCATTCACTCCTCCATCACAAGCACTTATTGGTTTGAGATATTTTGCCATCGTAACTCTTAACTTGTTCCTGTCATGAAACTCAAAATTTTCTGGTATAATAAAATCAATCTCACTAACAGGAATTAAAGAATAAGAGTCAGGAAAATATTGATCAAGAAATGGAGGAGATGTCACCGCATTTGGAGATTGTTCACTGGATTCATTCACTTGAACCATTTGATGTTGGGGTCTCAATTCTTGTGCTTCAACTTTCTTTTCATCTGCATCTTTAGATTCTTCTTCTTGAGACTCTTGCAATACCATGTCATTCGTCAGGATAATTGCACTCTCATCTTCCTCATGGTCGATAATAGTTTGTGAGGGCAATTCTTCATTCATTCGAGAAGCCAATGGCGTTATCCTAAATGTCAATTGATCCATTTGATCTGCTAGGTTACGCCTGCTCACTTGTGTCTCTTGATGAAAATCTATTATCTCCTGTTGAAGTTGATGTGTCTCCTGTTGAATTTGATATGTGTTAGTAGCTATTAATTCAACTATTTCTTCAAGAGACATACCTGACATAGATGATGATTCTTGAGACTCATACTGCTGAAAATTCATTGGCCCTGTTGTATAATTATAATTGGAGTTATCCCACCATCCTTGATCATACCCGTTTGGATTAGGGTTATACCACGTTTGAGACCATGGTGAAAAATCTCCATAATTATTAAGTGGGACACTCAGATTATCTTGATATTCGGGGCACATACCGGTCGAATGATCCCTGGCATAACAAATTTCACATGTTGCAGCAGCCATTCTTTCTCTAATAGAGCTTAGTGCCTCTAAATATGCAAACTTAGAAAAAAAATCAGTCTCATTGCCTTCCTCGGAAACAAAATCCAGTAAATCACCAAAATACGGAGTGTTAGAAGCCATAAACTATATAATAATAAAAAATATATAAGAGAAAAATAAATAAATAAAAATAAAAACAAGATGAACTCAAAAAAAACAAATTAATCTGGCACCAGTCCCCGGCAACGGCGCCAAAAATTGACAGGTGCCGAACCTGTGCAATAATAAATACCTACTCGAGAAAAATACAGATTTTGTATATAGCGGTGAGTAGGGTCGAATCCACAGGGACTGGAGATAATTCGTTTCTTTTAGAGTCCAAAGTATGGGGGGTTTTTGGATTAAATACTAACTAAATAAATTAACTGCAGAAAATAATTGATTAAGAGAAATAATTAAGAGAAACTTTAGCCAAGGGTACACTTCAGAAATGGTTCATGCACTGATCATCGATTCACAGATAATTCCACATTTATTAATAGATTAGTTATAGTTGTCATGCACGCGATAAACAACCAACCCTTCCTTAATTTATCGATAGCTAAGGTACGACCGTTAGCTATTTCTCTAACCTAAAAACAACCCTAGGTACGACCGTAGGATTTAATTTCTAGATTGCATTAAGAATTAGAAAGGCCCAATCCTAACTAACAAACACGCTAAGAGGGTTTGTTTAAACTAGATCGTATGTTCCCCTGACATAAACCCAATTATGCCAGTTGCTACTAAGACAGAGATAACGAACAATTACGGATTCAATTACCCCTATTTAGCAAAATAGCCTATATGAATAATTAATTATTGCGCACTAACCAATCATACACAAGGCTATAGCAATTAAAAACAGGAAACATATAAATACCAATAAATGAAGAAAATAATTAAAATAATTTAGATCTCACAGTAATTGCCGAACCAAATCTTCAATTGTCCATTGACCAGAATTAAGAAGCTAGTTCTCCATTAATGGAGAACCAGCCGTGCGAAAATAAAACAATCCCAGCTTTTCTAATGTTTTCTCCCTTCCCAAAAGTCGGCTGCGGAGAGAAAGTCAAAAGGAAAAAAAGGCGTCTGACAGGGAGAAAGAAAACTAAAAGCTAATCGCCCCAGACGTGAATCTGGCTTTTCCTTTTTATATTCTCCAAGTAGCGCCGCCAGCAGAGAAGTAAAAACGTCTGGGAGTTAGGCTTTGTCTAAGGGTCCTGATCCCATGCATCTGGTTCACGTGGACCCAACTTCTTAACTGGCCCTGCTGCTACCAATCCCGCGAGTCCGTCTTTTTCTCTTCTTTGCTTTGTTTTCTCCCAAATTAGCCAAAGCCCCAAATACAAAGGTCCACCACCGTGGCTTTCTCCTTAGTTTCCTAATGGAAAAATACTACCAAATAGAACTAGTTTCCTAAATAGCAAAATAAACCACAAAAGAAAGTATTTCAAGTTTCCTAATTCAACAATAAGACTAGTAATTAGAATTCAAGTCTTCCAAATCTTCCTCTAAAGCTGCCCAGAGTTTGAATCGAACTTGGAAATCGATCCCGAACGTGCCACCATCAAATTAATTGGAAGATTGCCTCTTTTTGTCACGTTTTGCTCTTTTTCCTACAATTTAGCACCATTAACCAAATATAAGTAGAATCCATCAATTAACGCAATATTTGGCTGAAATCAAGGGAAGAATAATTATAGATTTAGCGACAAATAATGACCTATCAATGGTCAATCGATTCGACCTCCTTGTAGTAGCAGCAACATCTATATGCCAACCTGACACCTCTCCCTTGAATTAATGTATCCATAGGAAGCCATCAGTGCACAAGTCACCAGGCAAAGAAGGAGATCTTTAACAAGGTAATCGGATTTCACACAAACTTGTCAACCAATAATAAGCTCTTCTTCTGGCAAATCTCTTCCCAAGTTGATGACATAGAGAATTCCCTGGAGGGAGAAAGAGCCCGCACCATTCGGTCCTCCTAATGCCTTGAAAAAGGAATTTTTAGAACATGAGCAACCTGGGACGGAGATAGCCAATGCCGAAGCCATTGTTCATTCCAACCTTGAGAGTCATAGAACTCCCCCACGAGCATATGGGGAGTTTCCGCACCCCCTATAAACTTAATCAAAGGCTGATCGAAGCACCAAGCATCACACCATCAACCAACCCCTCACCTAAAGACCAACGTATCTGACTCTTCACAATGAGGCGAATTTCCTAGAGACGTTGATAAGTGTATATTTTACGTGTTTTGTAGTATGTTTTATTAGTTAGTTTTGGTGTGTTTTAATTAGTTTTATAGCTAATTAACTAAGTTCCTAGTGAAAATATGTATTTTGTAGTTTAAGTGATAAAAATTGCATGTCTATGGATTTTTATGGTAAAAATTTCATGTTCTTATAGTTTAATGATTCAATCATCAAATGGAGTGATTTGAGAAAATATTTGGATGATTGATGATGGTTTAAAGTGATAAAAAAAAATATGAAATGCAAGAGAAGAAATACAATCAAGAAGAAAAGGAAGCAAGTTTCAGAGTTTTGATACCTTGTGGTATTTCGGCTATATCTTGAACTACAAGTATTGTATTGAGGTAATTCTTAAATCATTTTGAAACTAAGAGATAGATCTACATTTGGTATGAAGGCATCGAAATCCAGTTCAGTCTTTTTCACAGTTAAAAAGTCAAAATACAGAAGTGCAACTCTGTTGTCAAAAGCTCAAACAGAGCCCTGACCAGTTGAGGGTATTTTGGTCATTTTACAGTCCACAGAGCTCCAATTCTTGATGCATTGAAAGCTAATTCAAAGAGATACAACTTTCATATTTTATACAAGAGTTAATTCAGCCTCTATTATTGGGAAAATATAAGTTAAATTTGGACAAAAAACAGAGCAAGTAAATCCGAGTTATGATCTGTGCTAAACCCGACCTCGAATAAACTTCTGTGATCAGAGGCTACATTTGAGAGGATGATCCGAGCTCGGATCCCCATGTTACAGGCCTCGAATCCTAATGTGCAATGAAGATAAAAATGAAGAAAAATGAGATCTAAGGGGAATTTCGAATGATCCGACCTAGGATCCCCAATTGCAGCTCTACAACTTGTGCTCTGTTCACACAAGCTTTTTGACCAATTTATCTGCAAGAAATCCGGTTGGAAGCATCTTTTGGTGATTCCAAGAAGCAATTTACATCAACCTCAACAACTCACCTTGAGCTTGAATTCCTCTATAAATAGAGGCCTTGGAGAACATTTTCACAACTTTTGGAAGGCTAGAGAAACTCACAAAAAATGTAAACTTCACTAGAGTTTCCTTAGTTTATTAGTTAGAGTAGTATAGTATAGGTAGTGTAGTTTATCCTTCTTGTATTTGTAGGTAGAGTTGGATGAAGATTGAGGAGCAAAGATGGAGAGGTTGATCTCATGTGACAAGGGTGATATCTTTTCTACTACTTCCTCTCTTGTATTTCATTTCATGTTTAGTTATAATACAAGTTTGGATTTGTGTTTTTATCATGTTTAGTTAAAGTTTATACCTAGAGTTATGGATGAACTTTCTATATCTTATTTGTGATATTTATTGGTTATTTGGTGATATTATTTTGAGCAAGTTATTTATCACTTTTGCTTTTCTAATCATGATTAACTGACCATTAATTGTGATAATCTTAAGGTGTTAAGTTTGCAATGGAAATTGGAATTTAACGCTAGTTCAAGGAAGTGATAAATTTAGAGAGTACACTCACGAAAGTAGAGGTGCACCTTTGTGGCTTAGTGACTTGTTTCATGTAATTTCATAGAAGAAATGAACTTGTAGTTAGTTTCATAACCACGAAAGTAGGTATGAATTAACTATAGGTATAGTTGGTGCACCGGCGAAAGCAGATATCAAGTATATTAGGAAATTACGCCATAACTAGTTAAGATAATAGTATTCACTTAACCGATAACTTCATTTGTAAGAGTAGTAAGGAATTCCATACCTCTAGCAGTTTTCTAATGTATTTTTATCACTTTTATAGTGTAGATTTAATTTCTTATACTTGTAATAGTCTAAATAATAAAGGAATTCGAAAAACACCGGTAATTGAAAATCTTCCCTATGAGATCGACCCGTAATACCTTATACTCGCTCACGATTCGTATACTTGCAAAAAATCGCGTGTGGGGTATTTAGAATTTATAAATGTAAAACTTGATTTTTGATGAACTAATTGTATATGTATACCCTGCGCACGTCAAGTGTCTCCATAGAGCGGAAGGTCTATTGACTACCACCATCGAAGGGTGAACTCCTCTAACATATTTTTGGTGCATAATCTTGGACCAAACTGACTCATGCTTCCTTAGACACCACCAGAGCTTACAGGCAAAAACACTTGAAACATCAAAGAAGGATTGGAACCCCAACCCCCCTCCTGCTAAGGGTAGCACAACCTGTCCTATGCAGCCCAATGAAGCCGCTATGACTCCCCATTTTGGTCCCATAAGAAAGAATTACAAATTATCCCCAATGATGCTAAAACTACCTTAGGAGGATGTACCACCCGTAACAAATATGTTGGGAGAGAGCTCAACATATGTCGGATGAGGACAATTTTGCCTCACATGCTGAGCAACTTGGAACTCCAATGAAAGAGATGCTACCAAAAATTAGAAAGAAGATTATCAAACACAATACATCTTAATCGCCCATTCATCATCGGAACACCTAAATAAGTCCTTGGAAAAGATTGTTGGCGAAATCGAAGGATCAAAGATACCATAGATAAGTGCTCAGCCGTAACTCGAGAAGAACAAACGAAGGAGCTCTTACTGACATTAATTTTTTGTCCTGAATAAGATTGATAACTCTCCAAAAAATCACGAACAGCCATTAAACAACCTTTAGAACACCTAATAAAGATAATAGTGTCATCAGTAAAAGCTAGATATGGAACCTTATCTCCAGTCAAACCATAGAACCACTGCTCATTCTCCAAGAGCAATTGGTGAAGCCCTCATCCTAAAAACTCTGCTACAAATAAAAAAAAAGTTGGGGATAAAGGATTCCTCTGCTCTTCAAAACTGAACTTCTGCAGCATGGTGTTAAGAAAAGACCATTCCACCCGGTCCTAGGCCTTCTCCATGTCAAGTTTAAAAATAACATTGGGAGTACTAAGTCACCTATCCACATCCAAAACCAACTCTTGAGCCAACAACACGTTATCCATAATGCCCCTACCTGATACAAAGCCCATTTGCCATAGAGAAATAAGAGCAGGGAGCAACTTGCCAACCCGATTTGCTAGAATTTTGGGGATGATTTTAGTGGACATATTACATAGACTAATTGGGCGAAAGTCCTTCTACTAATAGGCTTCATCAATTTTCGGGATGAGAACTAGAAGAGAGCTAGGCCAATACTTGGGTTGGCCTATTCCCCTATAAAAGTCTTGGATTGCCCGAAACAAATCCTCTTGGATGATTGATAAAACCCAACTCCAAATCCATCACGTCCAGGAGCACTATTAATGTCCGTTGAAAATACAACCACTTTTAACTTCGTCATTGAAGAAAGTGCAAGTAGCATGGCATTATTAGCATCTGTCATTTTGGGGACTTCAAAATTAAAATGACAGGCAATATGCCGACCTTTCGATTCAAATAGTCGGGAGTAAAAGGATATTGCTGACACCTGAATGAGCTCTAAAGAGTTTGCCCACGAGACATCCTTCTTTTTCGTTTGCTCTTGACTATCCCATGAAAGAATGTTGTGTTAGCATCCCCCTCCTTCAGCTATTTGACATATGACTTTTGACACCAATATGCGCATTCAATTGCTAGCTTGCATGAGAATACTACCCAAGCCTTATTCAAACACAACCTTGAAAGATCATCTTTATTGGCATCAAACTCTGCTTCCCTTAATTTATAAATCTCCTTGGCAGCCTTCACCCTAGAGAAAATATTTCCAAAGATCTGATGCTTCTAAGAAATTAACCGCCTTCAAACCAGCTTAAGCTTTTGAGCGAAGCCAACCATGCCTACTCCAGAGATTGCTTTCTTCCATTTATCTGCCACAACTCCCATGAACTGGTGATGACTACTCCAGACGTTGAGAAAGCGAAAAGAAGAACTTCTTACTCTATTATCCTTGCACATGATTAATAGAGGAGAGTGGTCCGAGCATTCACAAGCCAAGTGTATAACTTTCATGATCGGACAACAGTCCATCCACCGAGCATTGACTAGCGCCCGATCCAGTCGCTGCCACATGGAACCATTTGCCCAAGTAAAAGGTTTCCTTTCAAACTCCACTGACGATAACCCACAGTTGAACATGGCCGTATTGAACTCTTCGACATTTCTTATATTCACCGTAGAACCGCTAACTTGTTGCTCCGTGAAAGAGACAACATTAAAGTCACCAACCGCCATCTAAGGACTAATCATATCAGTTCGTAGAAACTCCATAGCCTACCAGAGAGATCTCCTACCAACCCTAGTGCACTTCACATACACCCCTGACATCTCAAAGGAGAAACTAGAGCTAAATGTGGCAATGGCGTGAACTAGTTGCTTGGTGTGTTTTGTAAATTCAATGCCAACCTCATCCTCCTCAAGGAACCAAATTTTTCCTTGAACAAAAGCTGTTGCCTTATCAAAATCAAGAAAACGCTTGACATCCACCAACTGATTAACATCTGACATTGGTTCCAAAAGAACCACTAAGTGAATCGAATTATCACAAACTATCTTCCTCAAATAGCGAAGGGAGTCTATACGAGAAGTCCCCGTATATTCCAAACTAATAATTTAATTGAATTTAACATAGGAACGTAAAACATAAGAGGCTTGAGAAGATTCGTGAACCTACACTTTAGACTTTGGAGGACTTCCGCATCTTCTTTTACCCTTAGCTGGCCGCACAGTTGCAAGTTTTTCAACAGTGCAATATCTTTTTCATCTAATCTTGACGAGAAGGGACATTTCTCCTCTAATGATTTCGATGCCTGCAATTTTCGATGTAACTCTCCTTGAAAAACCTTGAGCTGCTACAAAGTACTGGATTTTCGAGAGAGGTTCCTAGGTGATAGAGCACGTTGCAACACCTGGGGTGGTATTGGATCAACCTTGTCCGATAGCTTCTGCAATGGAGCAAAAGTATTATTCTACTCCAACCCCACCTCGTCATCAGAATCTACATCAGTGAGAAAGCCCTCCAGCAAAGAGGCATGCCCATTTGCTAGTGCCATGGTGTTCGGCTCAGGCGCACTAGCGGCATCTGCATTCTGATCAAGAGAGCCCTCACGAAGCTCGTCACCTCTACCCATCGACGTCAAATTATCGTCCGACTCATAACTAACTTGCATCGAACCTCCAACTTTCTGCCCACACATATCCTGAGCTTCAGGTACAATCGAACCTGACACCAACTGTTGAGTAACGACTGCCACAGCCTGGTGTTGGTGTATTTCCAGATCAACATATTCTTTCTCTTTTTCAGTGTCTTCAAATTTGGAAAGCTCCACTTTATGGCTAACGACCGCCACTTCCTGCACTTGATGGACTGCCAGATCATCACATGTTTTTTCCTTTCCCTTATCCCCAACTTTGTATATGTAGATCTGACGTAATTTCGATCCTTCTTGTTGTCCTTTATGCTGAGATTTCAGTTCAGGTTTTAGGGACGGGTTCTTCCTAAAACATTTATCCTCATGATGGCCAATGGGGGCATAGAATTGGTAGTAGGAGGGCCAATTTTCAAACTCCACCCTTTGCCAGAAACCAAAATCATCATCACCTATCCATACCCTCTTCACCAGCTCTTTCGAAACAACCTCCGGAAGAGCACGTGCAATCGATGGATAACACAAATCACATGTTACTGAGTCCACCCTAAGTAACCGTCCCAATGTTGCAGCAAGCTTGGCAATCAGATTCTTGGCAAAGAATGGAATTGGAAGGTTAGGAAAAGACGTCCAAACTGGAACTACCGAAAGCTTCTAATTAGCCCTAAAATCAAGTGACAACTTTGACACAACCATTGGTGTATTATGAATGAACCATGTCTACCGTGAAAAAAATTCTTGTTTAATTGTCTTGAAGCATCAGTCTGATCAAAATGTGATTAGGGTCAAGAAGACCGACAATGCACTTGCCTTTGAGCCCTAAGGAAACAAAAAACTTTCTGATGACCTCCATTGGTGGCCTGTTGAATGAGAAGTGCCTGACTAACATGTTTTGGAATGGTTCGACCAAAGACACTAATTCTTGTCGGGATAGATGTAGTGCCGACTCCTCTCGATACGTTGAAACCACACCAATACCCAAGGGAGCATCTGCCAATGCCGTTCCAGTAGTAACCACCGCTACAAAACTCCTTCCTGAGAGAGGAGGATCTCCACCGCCAAAAAGGTCCGATGGTCGTGGAGTCACCATTTACAAAGAAACCCTAATTCTCCCTTTCTCTTTTCTTTAGTGTTTTTTCTAATTCTCCTCACAAAGATAATTCTCCCTATCTCTTTTCCATGATCAACTTTGTAATGCTTAATGTCACAAATTAAGATTAGTATTATCATTAACATTATCATTACTATCTAAAAAGTACCACGAGTCTTGGTACTTTGGACTGTACGTGTACTCAGATAGCCACTAAACTTTTTGAATAGTTAAGATTTAGCCACCGAATTATTAATAGTATATTTTTACCCACTAAACTATTAAATGTGTGAATTTTGAACCATTCCATTTGATTCCACTGTTAACTCTGTCAAATTTAAGGGCACGATTCATGTGACATACTATCAATAGTTAGATTTGACAAAGTTAATGATAAAATCAAACGAAATGACCCAATATTTATACTTTCAATAATATAGTGGGTAAAGGCATACTATTAATAGTTAAATGGTCAAACTTCGACTATTTCAAAAGTTTAATGGCTATTAGGTAATTTGCTCTTATTATTATTACTATATAAAAAATACCATGAATTTTGCTACTTTGAAGTGTAAGTGAAAGCATTATTGTGATGTTAACTTTTATTATTTCAATTATACCCTTATTAATTGATGATTGAGATTTCATATTATTCTCTTTTTAGTTTTTAATTTATTATAATGATTAAAATTCATTATATCATATATATCTTTATTTAAAAGAAAATGATGGTTGATGACTAGACAAAATATTAAGAATTAGAGACTAAGTAGGATCTTGTCTTTGTTTTTATTTGTCCAAAATACCCTTCTCCCTAATATTTAGATTTATTGCATTTCAATAATAACAATAATTGTAGTAGTTAGGAAGAAAACTATAATCTTAATTAAATTTGAATTATGAAGACAATAAAAAATATAATACTCCAAACCAATGTGTCTCTGTGCATTCTATTTTTAATTTTTTTTTATTTTCATTAAAAATTCTTGATTAGTCACAACCTATTTAAATTTTTAAATCTTCAAAAATTATTAGTATTGATACCAGAACAAGGTGTTATTAGAATAATAGAATGTTTATCATTTGTGCTTTATGTTAGATTTTGTCCAAAAAATTAAAAATTAAAAGGAAACATAAAAAGAAAAAACTCAATTATCTCTACCAATGAAATTTCAATTCTCAAAATATGAATAGTCAGACAGAAAAAATTTATATGTGGTGGATCATTCATACTCCATTATTAATAGAAACAGTACACACAAAATAACACAAAGAGTTCGACATCAAAAAATACATATCTTTTCATTTTTCAAAAAACATGCATATAATTGCATATTGAGGAATTTCATCAAGCAATTGACAAATTCAAATACAGTAACTTGAAAAAAATAATGGTAGAGCATGAAATAGATATTTATGCACAAAATTTATTTATTTATTTTATTTTATTTTACTTTTACCCTTCCACCCCTTTTTCACATCCTTTCCATCCCTTATTGTAAAGTACATGATTTGAATCCTAAACTTGACATCGAAGAAAACTTTAAGAATTCTACTTTGACCATTGGGCCAACCCAATAGTTAACAAACAATTAACCTTTACTTAGCTTGCAAATTTAGATCATCTAAGTACAAAAGAAAAATAAAAAATTGTTCATATATCTAATTAAAACTTAAAAATTAAAAATTTTAGTTGTATTATCATAATTTGTTTGCCTTTAAAAAAACAAAAAATAAATAGAAGTAATTAGAAGTATCGATATTGTACATACCGTTCAAAATATTGATGCTTAATACCGTTCAAAAAATGTTAAATTTTCATTTTTTTTTAATTAATTGTCCTTAAAACTGATATTAGAAATTGAAAGAGACTAAATGTACTCTCATTTGTTAAAAATTCTCTAGAGATTTTATATGAATTTTTAGATACAACATTTTTGCGAACTTTTTTTTTTTACTTTTAAAATAATGATTTAAAGGACAATTAATTAAAGAACATGAAAAATTAAGTTAAAAAAACCAGGGAGAAGGTTGGGTTCAAGACCAAAACAGGGAGAAGTTTAATGCCCATATCCTAGCTTTTTTAAATAAAAGATAAATTGTAATGTAGCCGTAGTCGTAACCAGTACAGTGTAAGTAACCATATGAGGTCTGTGTGGTACTCTGTTGGCATTAAACATCATGTGACCCTTTCATCCTCCATGTCTGGCAGTCAAACATAATGGTCTACAAGCCATTTTTTTCTACCATCCTAATTATTCAAATGTAGGTTCACGTTTTGTCTTCATATATAGAAGTCAGACAAGATTGCCATCCTATAGTTGTAAGCCTTTTATCCATTAAGTTATTGAATTATTAAAAATTAAATTTAATACATATGATTATATATATTACATTAAATGATAAGTGAATAGTTTTGTTGCTTATTTTTAGTTTTGTCGCTTATTTTTTGGAAGCGAGTTTTTAAGAACAATTAATTAAGGAAGATGAAAAATTAAATAAAAAAAGAAAATAGGGAGAAGATGGGTTTAGTGGTAAGGGGAAGAGATTATAAGTAGGAAGTTCTCGATTCAAAACCTCCCATTTATTAAAAAATAAAATAGAAAATATGCAAATATTAAATTTGTTTAAAATTTTTCACAATGAACTTTGATGTATAAGAAATATTATATTTTATGATGTTATAATCACGTGCAAAACACATGACCTATTACTAGTTATATATAAAATGTTGATCTAGAAAGGTTTTAATTAAATTATTGATTAGGCCCAAAACCCAATCTACGTATAATTTGTAAAGCCTCCTCAAGTTGAAAATGCATGATACAACAAACAAAGATTAGTATTGTAAAGGGTCATCTAGAAAGCCTTTAACAGATTTGCAAGGAATTAAAGTAGTTGGAGGGATATAAAGATTTCCAGACATGCATACATGTGCACAGAGAAATAACATGATTTTATTGACCGTCAAAAGTTCTGAACAAGAGCCAATCAGCTTTCTTGAAATTCTGATTTTGATAAGTTCAAGCCTCAGTAGAGATGGATGTGTGCCTGTCTCTTAGATTATAAGGAAGGCAAATCTCTTGAATGAATGCCTGTCTCTTAGGTTATAAGGAAGGCAAATCTCTTGAATGAAGTAGTAGTGGGAACCGACGGCAGTGATAAGTTGTTCCTTTCCAGAGGAAATCTGAGTATCCCTAGATGCAGAAGATGGTATATGGTACAAACGAAAGCAGAATGAGGGAAACAAAGCAGCTACTTTGCAGTATCAAAAGGACGTGGCATAACTGAACTACAAAATCAAATTTGCACTTATAGTTTGTACTCAAGTTGATTCAATTTCTGGATGGAAATGAACTTTAAATTCGATTTCAAGTTCAGTACACATTTTCCTGCAGTTTTGTTTCAATTTAAAAAAAAAAAGACCAGAAATTTCAATCCTGGACTCCATTTGACACATCAAGAGTTCTAATAGTTTACATTCTCCGTTATTGAAGTTCTTGCATGACAGGGAGGAACTAAGAAAGCAACTTGAGGCAATCTTGGTCGAAAATTCCTAACACGATTCATGATGAATTTGGACAAATAATACTGAAGCTAGGAAAATCTCAGGTGAGTGTGGAAATTGAGGCCTCGAAGGTTCATGAACGAAGATAACATCTTAAAAGAGGAATGAATTTACTTTTTTTTTTTTTCTTGTTGAAGACTGATTTGGAGTGTTGTAACTCATTTCTTGAGAACATTGGAAACGTGAAATTGATTGTTTTCAACTAGTACTATGGTGTCAAGAGGGCATTTCAACTCTAGAAACAGCTGGAAAGCAATTTTCTTCATAGCCAGAGCATTGGTTGTTCTTCAGCCAGTTCTTACAGAATCATACGTTTTGCTTTCCTTGCATTCGCATTATTTTATTGCTTGAATGACTTACAAGAAATTTGATTATAAGGTCCTGTGAAAACTCAGTTCAATATTTGGAAAGATGCATTTGGATCCAATGGTCTAAATCATTCATAATGAGCGATTTTTTTTTTGGACATATATATTTAAATTTTAATCTTTCTCCATCAGTATCGTGTTGCTGATTTTGTCAGAAGGGATGAGACAAAATATTGGCAAAGCAGAAAAGCTGTTTCTGACGCTGAGAAAATCACTATCAATTAAGATGATAAAAATGATGAAACTGAGGGCACTGAGGGCAGTGATAAGTTTTCCTCTTCCAGAGGAAATTTCAGTTTCCCTAAATGCATATGATGGCACAAACTGAAGCGGATTGAGTGCAAAAAGCAGCCTTTGGAATTCCATGCTGTTTTGCAATATCTAAAGCATATGGCACAAGTTAATCATAAACAAGTATTTGTGCTGGCTCACAAGAAGCCTTTCTCTGGAAAATCAGTGGCAGATGTTCCACAACTTCAAGTGATAGGGTGTTAATTGTTAGTAATTTTATTGTTAATTTTCCCTTGTCCCTACCAAATATTGTTTTAAATTGTTAATATATACTTATATTTGGTATTTGGACCTATCTACAGGAAGTTGAACTGACAAATGCTAATAAGGAGATTTTACTGAGAAAAATTCTCCACACATTAGAGCCTCCAGCGGATTTACAAGTTGGGCCCACATGGTGCTGCAAGAGAACAAAAATTTCGGTTGCTGATGGGAGTCTTTGATGAGCAATAGAAAACAAAAGGAGAGAATTCGGCAGAGCTACTTTTGTAACTTGGGACTCTTGTTTTCGGTGGGGACCACGAGAGGAGAAAAGGCTTTTCTTCATTTGGCCTTTAAGAGAAGTAACGTACAGAGATGGGAAACAAGAAGCAATTCGGCAGGACCCACCTTGTGGACTTGGTTTCTCTCAATTCGGCAGAGTTCCCTTCTGGGACTTTGACTCTAAATTTCGGCGGGGACCACGGAGAGAAAGCATTAGGGATTAGTCATTTTGGCTTTAGAAAGGACTAGGAGGTGTACACCGCGCGTACGCGCGGTGTGGGCTTCAGATATTGGCATGCCCAGTGCTGCTAAGTAAAGTAATAAGGAATTGGAATGTAGAAATTGACAAAATCTGAAATGGTAAGAAACAGTATAGTTAACATATAAGTTAAAAAACATCACAAGTAATGAGCGTAGTTTGTTGATTTGAAAAGGCATGATTTAACAAACAAAAGAACCAGGTCTTCAGTCATTAATGTTGAGATTATTGATGTTGAGGTTGTCAATGTTGTGAACTTCATCTAAAGTGTAGGAAGTGATTATTTCATAAGCTGAGCGCCGTAGCATTCTGAACTTTGAAGTAGAGGGCTTGACGTAGCATGTAAGGATTTTTCCGTGGAGAATTGCTTGAAGATGTTGAGCGATATTTATGTTCTGGTGCGAAAAAAGCAAGAAAGGAAGCTAAGCTGTTGGGAAAAAGAGAGTTAAACAAGTAGTGTATAAAAGAAAATTGATAATTACTTCTGTTTGCAAATAGTATAGCTCAGCAGTTGAGAATTGAGCTAGCTTTTCGGCTTCAGAGGCGATAGCAGTAAGACATAGAGTGCCAGTTGAATCCGTGATCCAAATTGAAATACAAGCCCTGGAATTAATAAGCGGATGATTTGACAGTGGAGGTTTAGATTGATTAATAAAAACAATGTACATTATTTATAAGTATACGCACCTGGGTTGGAGATCAACATTAGTTTGACAGTATTTGCAGATAATTTTTCGCTCATCTATACAACTGTCTAGATGATAACAATTGGGACAAGCTATATAGGTTAAATCTTGAGGTTTACAATCAAGTTCGACGACACCTTTAATCCATGCGGTCTTTGGCTTCTATAAAATAAAAGTAATAGAAGAAGAAAGTGGGAAATGGTAACAGGAAATATAATAAAGAAGTTTAGATGTGAAATTGGTCAATAGTATAAGAATTTTACGAAGTGAAGTAGAGCGGCTATGTCATGGATTTGACTGTAATGAGGGGGAGGAAAAAGGATGTGCGGATTAGCATAACTGTGCTCATGGACCATCTGTGCTAGCTGAGGCGTGTTGTGACGATACCTAAAATAAGAAAGGAAAAGTTAAGCTGGAAGAGAATAACTGGAATGATGGAACACAACACACGTGAATTCATATGCTCAAATAATGTGGGATGCATATTGTTGAAAGCATGAGCTCATTCAAAGAACCCTCCCTACGGACTTAGAAGCTACATCACAAAGCATCTCATGCTACATGTGGTTGGAAGCTCAGAATGCTGATAGTTGAATTACTACCCATCCTGTATAGTGCTCAAAGCATTGTGTGTGTTTAATGATCACTAAAGTCCTAAGACTTTTATATTTTTCTTTGCTCTCTCTATCTCTATCGGTGAATTTTTTAGGGAGTTTTAATGGTTTTAGTATTTGAGTTTAGCTTTGGACTGTACAATATCACTTATTGTTTAGTGGTGAAGCTGGTTGCATGCATGATGTTGGTTTATTTTCTCAGTGCTCTGCCTGCTGGATTTGAATTAGCAAATCTAGGCTTTGGATTTGTAAGTTATAAGATTGCCTAAATAGCTTTAATAGTTCTATTCTGTTCAGAAAGCATTGGAAGTGTAAGTATTAAGAGCAACTCTAGCCTCACGCGATTGGTGCATGCATGACTAATCAGTAGTTCAATTTTCCTCAATGTGCAAATGGCCTTTTGAATTAGCTGTGGCATGTAAACTCAGAAGTTAGATTTCAGTGTATAGCGCAAGTAAAGGGTATGTTCAGAGTATTACGTGACTGATTTTTACTTTTCTTGGCATGTAAAGGGTGTTTGATTAAGGCTAAGAATGCAACATGCGCTTTCCTAGTGACAATGCTTAAAAAAGAATTTTGAGAGTGATAGTCAGGTTGGCTTCTGTTTGCCTATGCTTTGATTTGTCTGTGCATTGTTTATTCAATTTGGGATTCCATAGGCTGTAGAAATCTGTCGAGTGATAGCCACAGGAGCTGCTTCTTTTGCATGGTAGAATTTGTACTGCTGTGTCACTGTAGCCGTCTTTTTCCCTATGGTCTAAAAGGGTTTTTTTTAAAATTTTTGAGGAAGCAGATACAACTTGAATTAATTCGATGAACGAAGCAAAAAGATGCAAAGAAGCCATGCATGTTGGAGAAATACATGAAGTGCGGAATGACCAGGAAAGAGGGAAAAAATAGCGATGAACTAATGCAGGCACAAGGAATGAAGAGGAAAACAAAACCACAAAACAAGCATCTGACCTGCAAGGAAATCCTGGCATAAGACATAGCACAAGGTCAGGTCCACAGCGGGCTCCCCAGCAGGCCGAAAATGGCAGCAAAAATCCGAAAACACGGACATCAAATAAAGCTGCAAAAGATGGAAAAAACAACAACAACAGAAAGGTGAGATACTGGAGAGAGCAAAATAGAAAGGCGGGAATTTTTTTTTTTTAAAACAATGACCTTACCAGGAAACCAAAGGCATATATAGAGCAGCATTTATTAGCAGGGAAAAGGGGAAAAAACAACAAAGTCAGTGATTAAAATAGCTAATGCTGCCACAGCTCATAAACAGGAATAGCAAAAAAACATATAAATCGATAAGCAAAAAACTGACCCAGACAATTATGGCGAGACTGCCGAACAGAAACGAAGGATTCAAAAGAACAGAGGAACAAGCAAAGGGGAAAAATGAGCAAACCAACCTTATAGTTGATGATGAAATGAAACAACAAAACGAGAGAGGGAAAATGGTGACCGAATGCGGAAGCCAACCACTAAGCATGATAGCAGCTGCAGAATGCAGGACAGACGGTATAGACGGTAGCGTACGGGAGGAGGACGTTGGTAACCAGCAGAGGCAAAGAACAGAGGCCTGTTTTAAAAAGTGCACAGTGACTAAGCATTATTTTGACATCTACCAGTCTGGAGTGTCCGATACCCAGCGACAAAAAAAAAAAAAAAAAAAAAAAAAAAAAAACCCAATTACAACTAAACTAAGGCAACTCACAAAAAGACAATGAGTTTGTTTGGACAAGCCAAATTTAGAAAAAAAAATTTTGCCTCACAAATCCCAACCACCTTTTTATCTCACATACATCACATCACAAAAGTGCTACAGTAAATATCTCAAATAAATCATCCAAATAAACTCTTATCCAAACAAACTCAATAGGTAAAATAGGTAACTTAATGAGCTGTCACATTGACCAAATACACACTCTAACCTCACCAAAAAACCTGACATTAGGTAAAATTGGAAGGACAGTAGCATTATTATCAGCACCTCAGGTTGAAAAACTAATAATTATGACCACTATAACCCATTTCTGTGTTTCATACAAGCAGGTTATCCATTTTTCGGTTCCATGCAAGCAGCCAAAACACAGCCCGTCAAAACACACACAATCTATTTAGTCAAAACACAACCAACATCACAAAGCAGGCATCCACCAGGTGGAGGAGGAGGACTACAACTTTTTCACCAACCACAAAGCGACACATCAGCTAAGAACACACGGCTTGGCAACTTTCTTAAGCATTTAGTCTACCTTAGGTTGAAGAAACGTACAGGCGGCTAGGAGAAATAGTTTTAGCTTAGCTTTTAGCGTAGTTTAGTTTTTTTTCTTTCTTGGCTCTTTTGATGGCCTGGACCTCAGTGAAATTACTTGAAGATTTTCTCATGAGGCGTGACTAAGTTTGTCTAGTCAAGAACAACGAAGGATTTGGTTCTACTAAATTTGTGAGATCGAATTAGTTTTTATTTATTTCCATTATTCACTGGTATTTGTCTATCTTCTACTTTATATTCATATGGTTGTTTTATTATTCGATTATCCAGGGCCCGGATTCTAGATTAATTCAATAACCTGAAGCCAATTAGGGTAGTTAAATCCGTAATTGTTTAATTATTCTAAACTGGTGGCAACTGGCATGATTGGATTTGTGTCAGGGAGATAGACAGGCTAACTTAAAGAGACCCTCGTAGCGTGTTGATTGGTTAGAATTAGGCTCTTCTAATTATTCATGCAATTAGGGAATTAAACTTCTATAGTCGTACCTAGGGTTGTTTCCTGATTAGAGAAATAGTCAACGGTCGTACCTTGGCTATCGACAAATTGAGGAAGAGTTGGTTGTTTATCGCGTGTATGACAACTATAACTAATTTATCAGATAGTAACTGGAATAATTGGCTATCGACAAATTGAGGAAGAGTTGGTTGTTTATCGAGTGTATGACAACTATAACTAATTTATCAGATAGTAACTGGAATAATCCTTGCATCTGTGATCGAATTAAGTGAACCATCTCCGAAGTTGTCTCTTGGCTAGAGTTCGTCCATTATTATTTTTATTGTGATAATTAGTTATTTGAGTTGTAGTTATTTTATTTTATTTTAATTTATTCCAAGTAATTTAGTCACTCTCATTTTCAAAAACCCCCCATACTTCGGACTCTAAAAGAAATAAATTATCCCCAGTCCCTGTGGATTCGATCCTGCTTATCACTGTCTATAGAAATTATATTTTATTTAAGCAGGTATTTATTATTGCACAGGTTTGACACCCTGTCATCAAGCTTTGAGTTTTTTAACAAAAATTGCAAGGGTATCTTGATCAGCATCAGCTGGTTTTTCATTCTCACCACCTTGGTTATTACTGCTTTCAGGAATGCACTCAGACTTGATCAACTTGGATTGAACTTCCACTGGTAAGTGAATGGAAGATGTGGTGATTATCGTTACTTTGATACCTTCGGAAGCTAAGCGTTTGGACAATTGTAGCATTGGATTAATGTAGCCTTGTTGAGGGAAAATGAGGACTAGAACATTAGATTTAGCAGCCATTTCTTCTCTTTCCCTTTATTTGTTTTGGTTCAAGTTTTTGCCGAGAAGCAGTTACTTACATCATGTAATGGCCAATGGGGAGGATAGCGCTTTTAGAGGAGGTATGGTCAATGTAGGACAAGCAGCGCTAGACAACAAAAGAATAAAATATTACGTATGTGGGCAACAAGAAGACAGGAGGCCAGCTATGTGACTGTGAAGCCTTAATTTTTTGCCTGTTTAGTTGGACTTTAGGTACGTTTGGTTCCATCTTCCATGTGTTCCATGGCCCCAACATTAGTGAAGCAGAGGCACCCTCAAACTAGTTCAACATGAATTAGTGAACCAAAGACACCCTCGAACTAGTTCTAATGCGGACCAGAGACTTGAACGGCTGTACTGACAACTATTCCAGAAGGTTAATGGTTCAATAGCCATGCTCAAATTTGAAAAAATGTATGGTATTGATCATGTAATGTGTATTGGGACCATATTATAATAGAATTATACAATGTATGATAATTTTTGGCTCTAGATGAATTACAATGTTTGATTGTCCGTGAATTATAGAACCTACTTGAGATTAGCATATTTCAGAACCTGATATAATATTGTCAATATGTGTAATCTGAGATAATCAATGTCAATTAAGCTAGGGTCATTTCACTCATTTGGATTCAGGGATTTGGATATATCTAAATATCAAATCCCTATCCAAATCCTCTAATGTTGTTTTGATAATCCACCGACTAATTGGAGAAAATCTAAAGCTTAAAATTACTGATTTTCAAATTCACTCAGATTAGATGTCACTTGAAATTCTTCAGTTAGATTCTCTCCATCTCTGTCCTTCTGGGATCGTCATTTCCTATCTTTAAATAATGAACAATCTTGAGTCTTGGCATGGTCTGCAATACTATTCTATACAGCCATAGGGCTGTTCATGAGTTACACTAGTAAGAACTAGGGGTTTGGACAGATTAAGTCACATGTATGGATATGCTAGGTGATGAGCGTGGGGTATGCATATAACAATTAAACTCAATCCACAGTTAAGTTTTAAATTTATAAATTCTTAAATACCCTACACGTGATTTTCCGCAAGTACATAGGTCGTTAACGAGTATAGGGTATTAAGAATTGAACCCACTGGGAAGTTGGATAACTACCGGCACTACTAAACCTTCTCTATTATTTAGACTATCAACAAATTTAAAAACAATAAACTAACCTACAAATGGATAGACAAATGTCAAAGAAAACTCCCTAGGTAATGGAATTCCTATCTACTCATGTTAGTGCAACTCCCTGACCAAATGAGTACCAAAGTCTCGATTAAGTTATAATGTAATTTCGTAATATACGTGATATCTGCTTTTACTAGTGTACCAACTATACTTATAGTTAATTCATATATACTTTCGTAGTTATGAATTCAATTACAAGTTCATTAATTTCTATGAAATTATATGGAACAAAACCACAAAAGCCACAAAGGTGTACCTCTACTTTTGTGAGTGTGCTCCCTAGGTTTAACACTTCTATGAACTAGTGTCAAATTTTAATTCTCATTGCAAATTTAATACCTTTAGATGTTCATAATCAATTGCTAGTTAATTTCTATGAAATTAACTATGATCATAATGACAAGTTCATTAATTTCTATGAAATTACATGGAACAAAGCCACAAAGGTATATCTCTACTTTCGTGAGTGTACTTCCTAAGTTTAACACTTCTGTGAACTATTGTCAAATTTCAATTCTCATTGCAAATCTAACACCTTTACATAATCATAATCAATAGTCAGTTAATCATGATTATAAGAGCAAAAGTGCTAAAAAACTCAATCAAGATAATAGCATCAACCAACCAAGAAATCAACACCAAACAATCATAGAAAGTTCAACCAAATACTCAAGGCATATACTTTAAAATAACATCATAAATACAAAATCCAAATCTTATATTAACAAACTTGGAGTTCAATGCAAAGATAAAGATATGGAAAAAAGAGAACCCTTGTCACTAGAGCTTCTTGGACCTCTCCTTCTTCATCTCCCTTGATCTTCTTGTTGAGTCAATACAAACATAGATACATCACAACTAACTTACAATACTACACTAACCTACACTAAATCAAGAGAAAATAAAGAGAGTTACATTTATTAAGGGCTTGTGTCTAGCCTCAAAGGGCAAGACACAACCCTTTTGGTTGTTCTTCTTCTTTCTCCAAACTCTCTCTCTTCTCTCAAACTAACTTGAACTAACTACTCTTAAGCTAGAAGAACTATGTAGTATGTATTCTTGGTCTTCAAGAGCCAATCTCTCTATTCAATAATGTGTTTTTTTGTTGTTAAGAGCCAACAATAGAAGCTCCTAAATCCTCCAAAAGTTAGTACAAAATGTCCTTTTGTGTCTTGTTCAAAATAAAAAAAAAGAAAGAAAGAGAAGCCGTGCAAGTTGGCAACTTGCAGCCATCACGAATCCCTCGGATGAATCTCTGGAGGGATTCTCCCAAGGTTGTGCAGAGCATCTGCAAAATGACATTCTAGACACAAACCACGGGATAAATCGCATGCGGTTTCCTCAAGGGTTTCTCTTCTCTCCATTTTTTTTTCTTTTCTTTTGCACCACTTCTTTTAGCATTTGTTGTAACTTCTCAAGCTTCTTATACTTGCTCATTTCACTTCCAATTAAACTTGATCATTTTATCTACAAAAACAAAGAGGTTTTGCAAGTAGAATGATAAAAATCACAAGTAATTCATTTATCAACTTAAGGTGCAAATTAGTGACATAAAATGGACAATTTATACCAATTAATCTTACAAATTAACTCCAAAACAATGTGAAACACATTCAAAAAGATCACAAAATTAGCACTTATCACTAGGAAAACATATCCAAAACCGACAATATTGTAAATGTTATTTCTTGTTGGCGTGTATGATAAATTTGTACACAGAAACTTCTGTGATTAGGTGCATTTTTAACCTCCTCAATAATGTGGGATTGCATCTCCATTATCTATTGGCCTAATTAAGTGAGCGTTTAGGCCCCAAACCAAATCAATTGTTTAATGCATAATGTAGCAAACTAAGATCAATATTATAAAGGTTCATCTAGAAATGATTTAAATAAATTACTGATTGGGACCAAAACCCAATCTATATAGAATTTGTAAATGCATCCTCAAGTTTATAATGGATGATACAACAAACAAAGATTAGTATTGTAAAGGGTCATCTAGAAAGACTTTAACATTTTTGTAAGGAATCAAAGTCCATGACATCAGTGAATCATACAGGACTACTTTCACAGGATGACTAGAACTCGCATTTTCCTCTACTAGCTTTGCTTAGATTACTTGAAAGTGCCATATTGAAGTGCCTCACGAAAGCAAAAACTCTCTCTGTTGTGTTTGGTGCCTCAACTTCAATGTTATCATCGTCTAGGATATAATCGATCTGATTGAGTCAAATTGCTTTTGCACAGAAATACTTGCTGAGGTGCCAGTGACAAGTGTGACCATGACACCCTTTGAGGTTAAGCGCTTGCATATTGCAGCATCGGATTAGTGGTGAAGGGATGGCTAGAACATGAATCTTACTTCCATTTCATCCATGTTTCAGTGCTTCAGTTTTGATTTTTTCTTTACAGGGATTCTGAGCCAGCAATTTATGCTAAATTGAATAAGTATTTGAAGAATGTTGTGGAGAAGAAAAGTATGAGAGGAAAGGAAAACCAGCTTTCTACATCAATAGCCAGAATACTTGAATTTTCCTCTGGCAGATAGAGTTGCTAGCGACAAATACTTGGCCATTGTAATGCGGTCTTGAATTTGTTCCAAAGGAAAAAAATTATCAGAACCTTGAAAGAGATCTGATTATGCTTGCTAGATGTTTAAGAAAAATATATATTTCGTTTTCTTCAAATCTGGTCTAGATATCAAAGGAAATTGGAAGAGTAGGCACCTGACTACATGGGCACATTTATTTGTGTTTTTGTTGATGAATGTGGTACGCAAAAGTACAAAAAAGGTTGTAATACCAAATTCAACGCATTCCGTATAATGATTTCAACAGAATTACACATTTGCAGTGCAATGATAGACATTGGGCTAAAATAAATACAATGCTAACATTAAATATTGCTTCTGGTGGCATTGTTATCCATCTGCCGTCCAACTCCAATTGCATTACTATTTGAATGACGAATCAGCATGTTCTTTTTGTAGTTTTTATTGATGAATAGGGTACACAAAAGTACAAAAAACTTGTAATACAAAGTTTAACACAATGACAGTGGGGGCTCACGATGATCTTGAGCCAGCATGTTTAGAACTATGTCGTTAAGGTTTTTATTACTTTTACTACGCTTAGTAGTTTGCTTTTGAATTATGGAATATGCCTCTACAATATAACAAGAAGAGAGAAAAAAGAGACAACAAAGTCTAATTTTTTCACAAAGAATTCTGAAATGCAAAAGTTAGACTAATTGTTATTTATGATAGAAAAGTTTACTCAATAAGCAATAATGATCAGATACAGTGTCATGTTAAGACACAACTTGGTTGCAAAGTAATTATTTTTTATATATGAAAAGATGTAGAAACACATTTAAATATGGGCAAATTACACTTTACCCCCCTGTAATTTAGTATTTTTCTATATAACCACCTATGGTTTCAAAAACTATATATAACCCCTTCATGCTTTGGATTAAAGTGTCAAAAAATGACGGAAATAGTCATTCATAACGGAACTTTTAAAATATTGAAATTACCCTTATAAATACATGACACGCTAACCCCGTATGATTTTTATGTTTTACCATATAACCCCTATACGGTTTAATGCTTTACCATATAATCTCCTTATTGTTTTCAAAATATAAACATAACCCCCCTTGGTTAATAAATAATTTTCAAATTTACATTAGGGCACTTTTTAAATTTTAGGTGACTCTATTATAAATGATCATTTCCGTCACTTTAATATTTTAATCCAAACTATAAGGAGGTTATGTATAACTTTTGAAACCATAGGGGGTTATATGAAAAAACACTAAATCACAGGAGGTAAAGTGTAATTTGTCCTTTAAATATTTATTATTAGGGATGGCAACGGGGTGGGGTTGGGACGGGGGACCCCTCCCCCATCCCCCGCCCCGCTGCCTACAAACTCCCCTCGCCCCCGCCCCATCCCCAGTCCCCCGCCCCGCTTCCCCCGCGGGATTAATAAAAATTTGTTATATAATTTTATTATGGTTAAATTTTAGCAAATAATCAAGTACTAAAATATCAATATATCATCAAATTATTATTCATTGTAATTTTACAATTGAAACTTATAAAAACAATCAAACAAAAATTATTTAAATACAATCCAACATGATGAAATAAATATAACTAAAGTAGTCAAGTTTTCACTTTTGGCACAAATACAATCACTAATTCATTATTGTACTTGCACTTTTTTTAAGAAAAAAATGTTATTGTATTAAGTGTAATTAGGGATTTAGTATAAATGTATTAGTAAATTTAGTATAACCAATTAATAATTTGTATTAATACACATATATAATCATTAGTATAATTAATAATATCAATTATATTATATATACTAATAGACATCATATAATACATATAACTAATAATATCATTATCATAAGTTTGTAACTAATTAAATTACATATTATATATATAATTATATACATATATATTTTATATATTTATCTTTTAAAGCGGGTGGCGGGGCGGGAGATGGGGCGGGGGTACACTCCCCCGCCCCAACCCCCTCCCCATTAGCCCCCCGCGGGGCGGGTGCCTGTGGTCACCCCCCCATTGCCACGGGCACCCACCCCCATTGCCATCCCTATTTATTATCATTAGCAAGTATTCGATCCAGATCACTTTGTACTTTAAACTGAATCTAGTATCGGATCCATTCAAGTAACTGCAACGACAAAAATCAGCATCGGATCCACCCAATGTTTTTAAACTCGGACCCATAACTAACCTGTTTAAGTAGCTAGTTCCTAGTTTTATCAGTTCAACTGGTTCGATTGGTTGAGTCACTGGTTCACTGTTTTAAATTATTTTAAAAATATAAAAAATACTATAAATCCACGATCTCCAAAACAACTAAACTTCTAACTATGCTTGGTTAATGCCTCCCTTAAACCAAGCATATTTAGAAGTTTAGTAGTTTTAGAATTATATATTTTTATTTGGTAACTAGATTAGAATTGGTGTCAAATTTGATTTAGGAAATAAGTTAAATCACATTTTGATACTATAATTACAATAGGATTTGTGGTTATATTTTTCTATTTAAAGATTTGGAGTCCCAAGTTTGTAGTTGAGGGAAATTAGTGACTTAAAACAGAATATTTTGTTTCCTCTTATGCCTTTATTATTATCTATTATTTGTAAAATTATAATGCTACTTTCACTGCATGAATTTTCCTACTAAAATGTTTTGAGAAAATAAAAAATCAAGAATTTGAAAGGAATTTGGTATGACTATTGCTTCTAAGGTTGTAAATTGTGTGTCAGCCCAAGGTTTAGGTCCCGAGAATTTTAGGTTCTAAATTAAAGTTACGTTAGTAGTTCTATGGATAGGTAAATACTAATTGAAGTGTCACTTAGGATAATCTATGCATACGTTGACTGTTATTTGCAATCTCAAATTAAGAACAGATCATTAAAATTTGAAAGATGTGTGAAGAAAATTGGATATTAATATAACTAAATGCTTTCAAGACTGGAAACAAATTCTTCAATGTGTTTGTCTGAGCTTCCTCCTTCACTAATTGCCTCCTTAGCCAACTCCTTCCACCTCAAAGCATTGTTTCTAAGCTCACTTGCCTTCTCCCCATGCATAACTTCTCTTATAGTTCCTTCTACTTCTTCTCTTGTTACCATTTCCCTTTCCTCACTCGCCTTAACTCGCAATCCTACCTTCCATACATCCACAATATACTTAGAATTTGTAGGTTGATCAACCCACACTGGCATGGTCACCATTGGCACACCCAAGCTCAATGCTTCAATTGTTGAATTCCAACCACAATGACTCATGAAGCAACCCACTGCCCTGTGTGACAAAACCTTTATTTGAGGGCACCAATTCACGATTAGACCTCTTTCTTGTGCCTCGGACATGAAATCTCTAGGAATTTTGCTCTCTTCAGAAGGTCGAACTACCCATAAGAAGTTGCAGTTGCTATTCATCAGGCCGCATGCTATTTCCTGCATTTGATTTTCTCCAAGGTCCGAGACACTACCGAAGGATACATAAACAACTGAGCCTGTTTCCTTGGTGTCAAGCCATTTTAGGCAAGCTCCTGAATCTGGTGCGAAGAAATTGATGGTGTAATCTTTGTCATCTTTCAATCGCTTGTCAGTGTACATTGATGGAGTACAAGGGCCTATGGTCTTGATTGGATACCGTTCTGTCAACCAGGTCACTACCTAGTTGAGATTAACCAAAAAGATTGTAATATTTCCCAATCAGCAAAATTTAATCAGGTCCCGACCCCAAAAGACAATTAAGAAAATTGAAGCATGAATTTATGAAAAGATTATCTATGCCTATTGTATTGAAATGTATGAAAGATTAACATGTAGACTTACCTAATATGAGCTATGCTTTTAAGCTCGGATCTGTGAGGGCTCCGAATGAGGACCCTGTTCAATCCTGGGTTAAACATCTAATTATTTTTTTATTATTTTAAATACTAAGTAATTTGGATAACATCAAAATATATAAAATTAAAAAAAGGAGGAAACTAGTTCAACCATCTAGTTTTGACTGGTTTAACCATTTCTTGATCCGAATTGACCAGTTCACTTACCTTTTCTAGTTTAATAGAAAACCTAACCAGTGCCAATATGGGTTTGCGGTTTAGCCATTCAAACCATCTGGTTTGGTCCGGTCTGATTTTCAAAACAGTTGATATAAGTCGTTTGTTTCTTAATTTATTAACTTTATTTTTTTATTAGCAATAACTAACTAGAAATTGTACAATGTGATGTATGCTATGAACAAAATAAACAGATCTTATGGTCTACCAATGATCAAATTCCAAGGATGAACTTAACTGACACTAACAATGATTCAAAAAGTATTGCCAATATGTAATTTAATTTAAACAGCGTCAAATAAAATGCTGCTAATGGGTGAACTTCCAAATTCCAATTATTTTATAGAATGAGAACTCTACCTCATTTTCTAGCTTGTCAAAAGAGTTGAACAAGAGCCAATCTGATTTCTCCAGGTTTATATTCTGACTGAGGACAACATCCAAATGACCCGGGTATGGACTAGGGTTATAAACAAAAGACGGCAGATCATTCGACTGCAGTTGTGGCATTGAAGGAAGCAATATGGTAGATGTCTCTAGAGGAACTTTCAACGTTCCTCGATGAATATGGTTGAATATTGCGCAAACAGCGCAAGCCTGAGTGAAAAACGCAGCCCCTTTAAGGCCTAGTTGTCCCTGCACTATCTCCAAAATCCATGGCATCATTGAATCATACAGAACTGTTTTCACAGGATGACCAGAACTCGCCTTTTCCTTGACTAGCTTGGCCAAATTGTCTGAAACTGCGGTATTAAACCGTTTCAAGAAGGCAGTAGTTTTCTCTGAATATTTTGATCCCTCAGCTTCAATGTTATCATCGTCTAGAATATACTCGATCTGGATCGATTCAAACTGATTTTGCACCGATAAACGTGCTGAGGTGCTTGTGACTAGCGTGATTCTAACACCCTTTGAGGTTAAACGCTTGCATAGTTGCAGCATCGGATTGAGGTGGCCTTGGAGTGGGGATGGGATGGCCAGAACATGAATTCTACATCCAATTTCATCCATGTGTTCCCTGTTCTGTTCCTTCTTGGGTTTTATAAAGAATTTGAGGTTGGAGTTCCAAAAAGTGTCTTTGCCTTCAATTTCTCCAACCGATATTTTAATGCCTGGCCAAAAACATTTTTAATGATTTTTTAGCAAAAGGCAATGCAAGGAGGCCCACTGTGTTCTGTAGGGACGCACAAAGACGGACAGCAAAAAGATGCAGTGGGTACAGGAGAAAGCTGGTTGTGCGTGGATGAAATAATGCAATGCATTTTGAAATCACAACAAACGCCCTCTTCAAAATTTGTTCATCATGTAATGCCCAATACTTATATTTGATAAATGAAAACAGTTAATTAAATATTCTATTATAATATCAACAACTATATGTCGTTGAGTTGATTGAATAATATTTTTTGTTTTCTTTTTTTTTTGGTATTTCAACCAGTTGTCAATTAAGTTTCAATTGAAATAAAGATTTTATAATTGTTTAAATTATTCAATAAAATTATCAATGTTAGATGAACGTAAATATAAATACATTAAATTGTGTTATTGAAATATTTGATTTAATATGAAGGAAAGACAAGAAGAAATAGCAAGAAATATTTTTAAAATTCACATGAGTCATTCATATTGGTAATCACCTTACTTGTTAATGCAATCACAATGCCTAACCATAGCTGATTGAAACTTAGATCCACAAGTCATGCAACAATTTGTGTTATATTGTTTAAAATTAAAGTTACAACATACTCAAATTTAAATTCTCTTTTTCCCACTAATTTTTCTTTTATAGATGATTCATGTGTTGTCATTTGTTTGTAATTAATTTAACGAAGAGATGCTCTTTAGGTTAAATGATAGTATTTTGACAATGTGGAGTACTTTAAGGATTTTTAAGAGATTTGAGAACACATTTTTTTATGCAATTAATCTAATTCACATTTTATTTCATTTGAAATATAATTATTTAAAACATAAGGGACCATATTGAACAAATTTTCAAATATTAGGGACCAAAAAATACAAAATCAAAACTTTTGACTAATTCTAATTTGATTTTGACCATTAGATATTCTACTTTTCTATTAGTTGTCAAAACTTTTGGGACCATATTTATTTTGGTTGAAATATCAGGGACTAGTTTAACTCATAGACCAAATATTGGGGGACCAAAATTCCACATCTCCCTTTAGTTTAATCATGTCTAAGTTTTCAACTCTTCCTTTTATATTTATGATTCAATTATTTCAAATATCAAACTCAATTAAAAAAGAAAACCTACCATAATATTTGCTTTGATATATACATTCACTAACTAATGTTGAAAATTTCAGCCATTTTCCGTTACAACAATCTCGCCTACATTTCTGTGCCTTCTTTTTCCACGTTTCTTTGACATTAACATTTTTGCTCTTTCCCTTTCATTGGGACCCACATCTCGGCGGGAGTGTTCACAAAATATTTTCAAGTACTGGGCATTAGATGATGAACAAATTTTTAAAAGGTTTTTATTGTGATTTTAAAATGTATTGCATTATTTTATCCACGCACAACCTGACTTTCTCCCGTGCCAACCCCGGAGAACACAGTTGGCCTCCCGCATTTGCTTCTGCCTACTGTGGGCTTCCACCCGTTGACGTGACCATGGTTTCGGCCAAAGTGCTGTTTCACGAGTAACAATGCTAAGAGTCGGGAATCTAGACAAATTAAGTCAGATGCTTCAGTTTGTTGCGAATACATGTACAAAACCGACAAGCTTGTTAACATTTTTATATTTTGGGGCGTACTATGAGTTTGTACACATGGAAAATTCTTTGATTAGGTGCATTTCAACCTACTCAGGAAAGTGAGCTTGCATTATCTATTGGCCTAACTAAAATCATTGATTAGGCTGATTAGCCCCCAGACCAAACTCTAATTTTTAATGTCCTACAATTAACTATAATCATGATCAACTTTGTAGTGCTTAATGTCAAAAACGAAGATTAGTATTACCATTAACATTATCATTACTATATAAAAAGTACCATGAGTCTTGGTACTTTGGAATGTAAGTATAAACATTATTGTGATCTTAGTTTTTATTATTCTAATTACTAGGGAGAAGACCCATTCAAAGCATGGCAATTTATACCTGTGGTGTTGTTAAATAATTTGGTAATGTTGGACAATTAGGCAAGGCATACTATTAATGGTAGTCAAAAATTTCATATCATGTGTAGATAAAATATTGCATACTATTATAGTAGATAATCAGTTGAGAGAATTATAAAAGTTTATGCAACCATAGTGAAGGGATAATAGACATAGTTGTAGTTAAAATTGAAGGTTGATGCTGAATAATTCTACTATTCAACCTCACATTATTCACATAGATAGATAAATAAAGTAGTAGTCCTGAAATGTAAGTAGGTAAATAGCTGAGGTAGCAGTCTCGCAATCATCTCTATTGAAGAGTACGTGATATAGGAATGAAAAAGGATACGGTTAGATTTCTGCTTCTCTAGGTATGGTGCTTCTTGGTTGGTGGTTGAGCGCCTTTTGCAGAGTTTTGAGTTTTAGTAATTGTGGTCGGAGCTTCTGGAATAGAGCTTGGTTTTGTTATTACTTCTGAAGACTTATGTTTCATGAGTTCAACTAAATTCAATAAGAAAATAACATATCATATGAATATAGAGACTTGTCTATTCAAATAGCAATTTCAATCCACACACACCAACTCATGCACTTAACTATTGAAATAAAAAATTGCATCGCCTATAATATAGTTCTAAAATTTGATCAACCATCTACACACTTGTTAAAGACACCACATAGTTGTAATCAATGCAATAAATTTGTAATCAATTTAAACAATAGATTACATGCATCAAGTGAAAATACACAATTACCTTGTACCTTGAGGAACAAAATGCAATCTAACAAGAAAATTTGCCCACACTTCATCCATTAGCAATAGTTATGACAAAAGCTAATTCAGGAATTTTATTGTGCAAACAAAGCTATACAGTTCACAAAGCGAGAAGCACGAGTGAAAATGAGCATACCTCTACAAATCTAACTCTAATGGTGTGAAATAGAAACATAGAAACTAATCTATAGATGGTGGGGAAGATAGGGGGTTTTCGGTTACAGTTGTAACATTGAACTCAAATGATTCTTAATCGCCCACACTTTAATGAGCTATTCAACATGCTGCAATCACTAGTTCAAATGAGTGTGTTTTGTTGGAAGAACTCAATTAATGTTTCTTGAACTTTAACGATGAAGAGTACAAAACTTCCTATGGTTACAATTCACAAATAGTTTTCAAATGGTTCTTCTACTTTGGCCCATTAATATTGTCTTAAACACATTTAATTCAATCGGATGGCTTTACCCCAATTTACCCCACTTCCTTTCTGTCTTACCAATGTACTAAATGGGTAGTTAAAATGGTAGTTAAAAGGGTGAAACTGTCACTAATAACACATAAGTACCATTTGCGAATGTAATAATCATCTCACAAAGGGCACTTTTGATAGGTCATAATTTGTTGCTAAATTTATAATTATTTTTCCCTTGATTTTAGCCAAATATTATTTTAATTGATAGATTCTACTTATATTTGGTTAATGGTGCTAATTGTAGGAAAGGAGCAAAACGTGACAAAAATGGACAATTTTCCAATTAATTTGATGGTGGCACATTCGGAACCGATTTCCAAGTCCGAGTCGAATTCAAGGCAATTTTTGAAGGAAGATTTTGAAGATTTTAATCTTCATTATTAGTTTTAGTGTTGGATTAGGGAACTTGGAATATTATCTTAGTAGTTACCTTTTTCTATTTAGGAAACAATTAAGTATTATCTCTTTAGAATGTTTCCTTTTTGCAATTGGAAGTTTGTTTCCCTTAGAAAACGAGAAAATAGGAAGAGCAAGCCGGATCCCGCGTGATTAAGAGTTCAGCCGCAACAAATTCGGGAGAGTTGGTTTCTCTTAAGAAGCTACAAAATAGGAATTGAGAGGACGGCATCCGGGGGGCTCTCTCCTCTTTTTTTTTTTTTACGAAAATGTTAGAACTTGTATTGAAATCAAAGCGAGCTATACAACTTGAGCAACGGCCCATGCGGAGCTTTACAATTGTGTCATTCGACACTGAGGACTTAGATATTCCTCATCTTGCACTAAAGTAGTAGCATACATGCTAATTCTTCTACCTAAACCATTACACTGATTGCCAGCCAAGCTAAATGAGCAATTCATAAACAAAGCTTTGAGCATGTGGATATCCTCTAGATGAGCAAAAAGTCCGATATCACGAGTCTTGTTTATTCTCAAAAGTCGCAGCATCTGAAGGGATGGAACCAGCAAATTTACCTCTGCCCAAGGCAGTTGTCTTACCTTGACCAACGCTAACTTGATTGCTGTAGCGTAGTCCAGCAATGTGTCTCCTGAACTTCTGTCCGTCAAGGCCCATGTTGCATGCACATTAGTTCCTTGTTGAGCCACTATGCCTATACCTAATGGCTTCCCTTCGTTTGGATGACTGATGTCCACTGTAACGAGCATCATGTTACTGTCCACACTACCGTTCTGCTGCTCTTCCATCCTTGCCGTTGTTTCTGGATTGCTCATTTGCTGTTGTCCACGGAGCACTTCAGTGTATTCGATCCATTCGAAGTGAGCTTTCTGTACAATTTCAAAAGGGTGACGACATCTATTGTTAAAAATCTTCTCATTCTTGGCTTTCCAAACTTGCCAAAGAATGTTCACAGTAAGAGCCTGGTGCTGAGCTCCTTCTTTCCTACTTGTTGCCTCCATGAATCCACTCCACCATTTGTTGAAGTTCCCTCTGTGGTCCTCGAGTAGTTTTTTTTCTATTGTCAAACATTGACGCAATTTCCTTCAATGGAATTGCGTGAGTTACTCTCAATGGAGAGTAACTAATCTTGTTTTCTAGTCAAGGGGACAACTGAAGATTTGGTTCGACAAATACTGTGAGATCTAAATTATTTTAATTGCTTTTTCCATTTATTGGTATTTATATGTTTTCTGCTTTTAATTGTTATAACTTTTGTGTATGATTGAATAGTGCACAATATTTAATTATTCACATAGGCTACTTTGCTAATTAGGGGCAGTTGGATCCGTAATTGTTCGATTACCTCTGTCCCGGTAGCAACTGGCATAATTGGGTTTATGTCAGGAGAACATACGATCTAGTTTAAACAAACTCTCGTAGCATGTTTGTTAGTTAGGATTGGGCTTTTCTAAACCTTAATGCAATCTAGAAATTAAATCCTACGGTCGTACTTAGAATTGTTTCCGGGTTAGAGAAATAGTCAACGGTCGTACCTTGACTATCGATAAATTAAGGAAAGGTTGGTTGTTTATCGCGTGTATGACAACTATAACCAATCTATTAATAAATGTGGAATTATCTTTGAGTCGATGATCAGTGCATGAACCATTTCTAAAGTATACCTTTGGCTAGAGTTCTCCTAATTATTTCTTTTAGTTAATTATCTACTATATTTGATTTATTTAATTCATTAGCATTTAAACCCAAACCCCCCATTTATCTTGACTCGAAAGGAAATAAATATCTTCCCAGTCCCTGAGGAGACGACCATGTTTGCCACTGTCTACTAGTTACTGAATTTAGTCAAATAATTAATTCGGGTATATCAGATTAAGCAAACTCTTCGGGAATAGGGTGAATCAAGTAACCCATTGCACACCTAGAGTCCCTGCTCCAGTACCTAAAATTGATTATTGACTACTTTTAGTGGTAATTAGGTTTTATTTATTATTATTGCACAGGTTCGGCACCTGTCAACTTTAGTAAACTCATACTGCAATAAGTATGGCGTGCTTGTACTCTAAGGTGGATTACTTGTATGATACTTATACAATCTCTAAATTACCCCTTAAAATGTCAGATGAAAATCACCCAAAAGATAAACTACAACTCCTTTATATATATATATATATAGGATGTCCTTATTAATTAATAAATGAAGTTTCATAGTATGCTCTTTTTAATTTATTATGATGATTAAAATTCATTATATCATATGCATTGATTTAGAAGAACATACTGATTCATTATTATTAGAGCAAATTAGTCGGATAGCCACTAAACTTTTCGAATGGTTAAGATTTAGCCACTGAATTATCAATAGTATATTTTTACCCACTAAACTATCAAAAGTGTGAATTTTGGACCATTCTGTTTGATTCCATCGCGTTAACTCTGTCAGATCTAAGGGTTCGTACAATTCATGTGACATACTATTAACAGTTAGATTTGACAAAATTAATGATAAAATCAGACGAAATGACCCAAAATTTACACTTTCAATAGTTTAGTGGATAAAGGCATACTACTAATAGTTAAATGGCCAAAATTCGACTATTTATTACTATGTAAAAAGTACCATGAATTTTGATACTTTGGAGTGTAAGTGAAAGCATTATTGTGATCTTAACTTTTATTATTTCAATTATACCCTTATTAATTGATGATTGAGATTTCATATTACTCTCTTTTCAGTTTTTAATTTATTATGATGATTAAAATTCATTATATCATATATATTGTTTTAAAAGAAAATGATGGTTGATTACTAGACAAAATATTAAACATTAGAGACTAAGTAGGATCTGGTCTTTGTTTTTATTTGTCCAAAATACCCTTCTCCCTAATATTTAGATTTATTGCATTTCAATAATAACAATAATTGTAGTAGTTAGGAAGAAAACTATAATCTTAATTAAATTTGAATTATGAAGACAACAAAAAAATATAATACTCCAAACCAATGTGTCTCTCTGCATTTTGTTTTCAATTTTTTTTATTTTCATTAAAAATTCTTGAGTAGTCACTGCCTAATTAAATTTTTAAATCTTCAAAGATATTAGTATTGATATTAGAACAAGGTGTTTTTAGAATAATAGAGTGTTTATCATTTGTGCTTCATGTCAGATTTTGTCCAAAAAAATTTAAAAATAAAAGGAAACAAAAGAAAGGAAAAAAACTCAATTATGTCTACCAATGAAATCTCAATTCTCAAAAAATGAATAGTGAGAAAGAAAAAATTTATATGTGGTAGATCATTCATACTCCAATATTAATAGAAATACTAAAAAAATTAATACAAAGAGTTCAATTTCAAAAACTATATATCTCTTCATTTTTCAAAAAAACACATGCATATAAGTTCATATTAAGGAATTTCATCAAGCAACTGACAAATTCAACTTAAGTAACATGAAAAGTAATAATGGTAGAGCATTAAACAGATATTTTTGAAAAAAATTATGTTTTATTTTGTTTTATTTTATTTTTATCCTCCCACCCTTTCCATCCCTAACTATTATGAATAGGATTTGAATCGTAAACTTGACATCGAAGAAAACTCTAAGAATTCTACTTTGACTATTCAACCAAATCCAATAGTTAACAAACAATTAACCTTTACTTAGCATGCAAATTCAGATCATCTAAGTCCAAAAGAAAAATAAAAAATTGTTCATATATCTAATTAAAAGTTAAAATTTTTTAGTGGTATTATCATAATTTGTTTGCCTTGAAAAAAATGAAAAAACAAATAGAAGTAATTAGAAGTATCGATATTGTACATACCATTCAAACTATTGATACTTTTATCAAATTATTTCATATTTGGGCAAATCTTTTTTTTAAATGTTACATTTTCATCTTCTTTAATTAATTGTCCTTAAAACTGTTATTAGAAATTGAAAGAGATTGAATGTAATCTCATTTATTAAAAATTCTTTGGATATTTTATATGAATTTATAGATACAACATTTTGTGAACTTTTTTTTTTTGCTTTTAAAATAATTGTTTTAAGGACAATTAATTAAAGAAGATGAAAAATTAAATAAAAAACAAAACAGGGAGAAGGTTGGGTTGAGTGGTAAGGCAAAAAGGATTATAAGTAGGAGGTCCTCGATTCAAGACCCTCCCATTATTAAAAATAAAAAAATAGAAAATATGCAAATATTAAATTTGTTTAAAAATTTGAACAATAAATTTTGATGTTTAAAAAATATTATATTTTATGATATTATAATCACGTGCAAAGCACGTGACCTATTACTAGTTATATATAAAATGTTGATCTAGAAAGGTTTAATAATTAGGCCCAAAACCGAATCTAGGAATAATTTGTAAAAGCCTCCTCAAGTTTAAAATGCATAATACAACAAACAAAGATTAGTATTGTAAAGGTTCATCTAGGAAGCCTTTAACAGATTTGCAAGGAATCAAAGTAGTTGGAGAGATATAAAAAAATTCCAGACATGCATACATGTGCATTGAGAAATAACATGATTTTCTTGACTATCAAAAGTTCTAAACAAGAGCCAATCAGTGTTTTTAAAATCAGACCAAACTGGCTGGTTTGATCGATTCAACTATGAACCGGTCATGCCTCTGGTTCGATTGTATTTAAAAGTCGGATGAGAGTCAAAACCTGGTAAAAATCGGTGACCCAGAAAAAACAGTGCAAATCGTGAACCGTTGGTTTTTTTTTTCTTACTAATCATCACACTGACAACCAAACATAAACCCTCACAATTCACCTTGCACAAAAATTAGTCATCTCTACTCTTTCCTTCTCTTTTCTATGTGCTCTCTAGACACTTCCCAAATTCTTCAATTTGTGTTTACTTTTCATAGTTGTAATCTCCATGGTTCTAGAACTTCTTAATCGCCCTTCTTCACTCTCACTATCCAATTTGGTGCAAAACCCATTTCTTCCCATAGATTGATAGGTTGCAATTTTACCATATATTTTGTAATTAATTTCCCCTATTACCTTACCAAATGTTGATTAATTATTAGATTCCACTCACTTTTAAAAATTTGTAATTATTGCAGGGAGTGAAATAAAATATCATAAAAAGGTGACGATAGCTAGCAGAAGAGTTTGAGTGGTAACAGGAGACACGAGACCAATGAAAGGCAGAATTGAATATTGTTTCCTTATCTTCTGATAATGACAGTACGGTGGAGGAGAAGCAGTAGAACTCTTTCCTTTTATTTCTCTTGGCAACCGTATAGTAGAGGATTTTTAGGGAGGAAAAATAGCAGCCAATTTTGACTCCTTTTTGGCTTTAGACAATTTCGTCTTTTAGTGGCTGGGAGTCCACGTATGTTAGACACTTAGGTAGCAGCAATTAGGCACCTTTTGACTTGGTGGTATTCCGTTGTTTTTATTCTACCGTTTTTCATCTCAATTTCGGTAACAATGGCCGCGACTGGTTCTACAGCTTTGTGTGGATTTTTCTTATCAATGATGAACTAAATCTTTTTTTTCTAGTCAAGAAACAACTGAAGTTTTGGTTTATCTAAAAATCGTGAGATCGAATTAATTTTATTTATTCCTCTTATTTACTGGTATTTACATATTCTCTGTTTGGTTATTTTGTTAATTGAATATCTTGGGCCCGGACGTTGAATTAATTTAGCAACCTAATGTCAATTGGGGCGTTGAATCCGTAATTGTTTAACTGTTCTAAAATAGTGACAACTTGTATGATTAGGTTTGTATCAGGGAAATACGCATGCTAATCTAAAATAACCCTGGTAGTGTGCTATTTGGTTAGAATATGGCTCCTCTAATATGTAAGCCAATTGGGGAATTAAATCTTACGGGCGTACCTAGAATTATTTCTCTATTAGAGTAGTGATTAACGGGCGTACCTTAGTTATCAACACAGTAAGGATGAGTTGACTGTCATCGCTTGTTTGACAGTTATAACCTATTTATTAGTTAATAATTGGAGTTATCTCTGCATCGACGATCAATTAGTTGAACTATTGCCGAAATTACTTCTTGACTAGAGCTGCCCAATACTATTTGAGTTTTTACCTTATTGCTATTTAATTGTTATTTAATTCTTATTCAACTACAATATTTGGTTAGTGTAGCTTATTGTTAATTTCCTTAAAATCCCCCTCATAACTTGAACTTTAGTAGAAACGAATTACTTCCAGTCTCTATGGATTCGACCCTACTTGCCCTATATATAAATTAACAAGTTCTCAGGAATAAATTCTGGTATATTAGATTTAGCAAACTCTTCGGAACTAGAGTGAATCTAGTAATTCATTGCACATTTAGAGTCCCTGCTCCAGTACTAGAATTGACTCGAAACTGCTTTTGTTGGCAACTAAGTTTATTTTTATTATTGTACAGGCATCGACAACCTGTCACAGATCCGAAGCTTTAGTTTCTCCACTTTTTCTTTTGTTTCTTCTTGTTCTTTTCCTCAAAAAAATTTTTTTGGCTTCTTACTATTATATTCTACGTACGTTATTACTTTATACTTTGTTTATGGTTTGTTCTCCATGTAATTGATGGGGATTGAGATTAATTTCTACAAATTCACATGAGAAAGGATTGCAATCCATACGAGATGTTGAATAGTCCAGATAAGGAAAAAATGAAGGGAAAACAGGAAGTTTGGAAAAAAGTTGTGGAATTTTTTGAAGTTTCATCTACAAGTTCAAAATTTTCGGAATTTTTGGCTAATCCATAGGGATTTCATTTGAAAGTTCATAGGTTTCTAGAAATTTTCTAAGTTTTAGAAATTTTGTTTGGAAATCCAAATTTTGAGGAATTTTTTTTATAAATTTTTAGAATTTTCATATGAAAGTATAGTTTTTAAAAAATATTGGACTTTTTTAATTCATCTAAAAATTTCCTATACTAATTTCTCGGCTTGTCTGTAGTGAGATGATTGTGATCATGTGTACGTAACTTATTCGAGTTTGGATAAATTTTTAATTTGTTGATGATAATCATGTATTTTTTTATAATTTCTTAGCCTTTCTTAATAAATTATTCTCTTGAAATGTGCTTCTTAATAGAATATTCCCTTAGAATATTCCTTTGGAATAAAATATTCCCTTAGGATTAGTTTGGTTCACAGACTGGATGGGATTGATTGATTCATTCTTGGATTATTAATCTTGAGTTGAATCATCCTGGGATTAATAATTGAAATTATCCAGTGTTTGGTTGGTTTATATTGGATAGGATATATTAGGAAATAATCCTATCTTGTGTTTGGTTGGAGATTGGATGAGATAAAGTTACTATTTTAATGACCAAAATACCTCTTAATTTGTAGGATCATTTAATAAAATAATTTAAAAATTTATGACTTCCATTAAAATAAAGTAATTTGAAACTTTAGAATTATAAACTAAATCAAGGGTTTTGATATATAAAAATTTGCATTCACTCAAATTCAGCCCATTCGGGACCTTAAAACTAGATTTTAACATAGCTTTAGAATATAAATTTGAAATTCAATTAGATAATAGGCCAAATTTTGGCTAAATTAGGGTTAAAGTAAAATCCATCCCATTTAAGAGTTTTAAATGAGCCAAACTCAAGTCAATATAGAAGATTTTTCTTTGGCCTAAATTTGGGCCTATTGAAAACCTCATTCGCAAAGTCCAATCAATAAAGTTATGTATTTATATAGAATTTGGTTGAGAAAATAAGATTACTAAAAGCAATTTAGTCCAAGGGCAATATAGTCCTTTTATTATTACATAAGTAGGGGTAAATTAGCTAAAAATGTTAAATTAATTAATAGGGGCAAATTTGTCAAAAATTTAAAATAATGAATTAGGGCAAAATAGAAAGAAATTAATATAATTAGTAGGGGCAAATTAGTCCATTTATTATCATATTATTATGTAAGAGAATGGTTATATAATATTTAGTATGAATTTGTATCATTCGCAAGGGCAAATTAGTTCAAATATGGTTATATTGGTAGTAGGGGCAAATTAGTCCATTCCTATTATATGATCGTGTGAGGGTAAGGTTATATAATTATGAGAGTATAAATTTATATTATTTGTAAGGATAAATTAGTTTAAAATTTCATTATCTTATCTCTTAGTAATCCCAGGATGATTAATGCAATTTCTCCCATGGGATTATTTTATCCCATGAATAGGGGATTAATTCGGCTAATTGAGATGTATCATCCCATGTGTAAAATGCAACCGAACATGAGATAACATGTGATAATTAATCCAATCATGTGTCATCTTATAAACCAAATAGACCCTTAGAATATGCTGCCTTGAATAGGATATATCCTCTTCGGCAATCAGCAGAAGTTTGGAAAAATTTTTAATTTGTTAATGATAATCATGTATTGTTTCTAATTTCTTAGCCTTTCTTAATAAATTATTCTCCTGAAATGTAGTTCTTAATAGGATATTTCCTTGGAATATTCCTTTGGAATAAAATATTCCCTTAGAATATGCTGTCTTGAATAGGATATATCCACCTCGGCAATCGGCAGTCTTCACGTTATCTTTAGTAAAACTAATTATTTTATTTTATTTTATTTTATTTAAAGACAGTGAACCGTTGGACCAATCAGTTAAATCGGTTGAATCGTGAACCGTAGAGTCAACTGGCTCTATTGCTGGTCCGAATTTTAAAATATTAGAGCCAATCAGCATTCTTCAAATTCGGATTTTGATAAGTTCAAGCCTCAGTAGAGATCGATATGAGCCTATCTCTTAGATTATAAGGAAGGCAAATTTCTTGAATGAAGTAGTAGTGGGAACTAACGGCAGTGGTATGTTGTTCTCTTCCAGAGGAAATCTGAAAGTCCCCAAATGCAGAAGATGGTATATGGCACAAACAAAAGCAGAATGAGGGGAAAAACGCAGCTACTTTGCGGTATCAAGAAAAGGACATGGCATAACTGAACTATAAAGTCAAATTTGCACTTAAAGTTTGTACTCGAGTTGATTCAATTTCGGGATGGAAATGAAGTTTAAATTGGATTTCAAGTTCAGTACACATTTTCCTGCAGATTTGTTTCAATTTTTTTTGTAAAAAAAAAAAAGACTAGAAATTTCAAAGCTGGACTCCATTTGACGCATCAAGAGTTTTTAGAGTTCACATTCACCGTTATTGAGGTGCATGCATGGCAAGGAGGAGCTAAGACAGCAACTTGAGACAATCATGGTTGAAAATACCTAACACGATACACGATGAATTTGGACAAATAGTACTGAAGCTATGAAAATCTCAGGGGAGTGTAGACATTGAGATCTCGAAGGTTCATGAATGAAGGGATGGCTAGAACATGAATCTTACTTCCAATTTGATCCATGTTTCAGTGCTTCTGTTTTGATTTTTTCTTTACAGGGATTCTGAGCCAGCAATTTATTCTAAATTGAATAAGTATTTGAAGAATATTGTGGTGAAGAAAAGTGTGAGAGGAAAGGAAAAGCCAGCTTTCTACATCAATAGCCAGCATACTTGCTGTTTCCTCTGGCGGATAGAGTTGCTAGCAACAAATGCTCGGCCATTGTAATGCGGTCTTGAATTTGTTTCAAAGAAAAAAAAATTGTCAGAACCTTGAAAGAGATCTGATTATGCAAAATCTTGCTAGATGATTAAGAAATATATATATTTCGTTTTCCTCAAATCTGGTCTAGATGTCAAGGAAGAGTAGGCACCTGACTACATGGGCACATTTATTTGTGTTTTTGTCGATGAATGTGGTACGCAAAAGTGCAAAAAAGGTTGTAATACCAAATTCAACGCATTCCATATAATGATTTACAGAATTACACATTTGCAGTGCAATGACAGATATTGGGCTAAAATAAAGACAATGCTAACATTAAATATTGCTTCTGGTGGCATTGTCATCCATCTGCCGTCCAACTCCATTTGCATTACTATTTGAATGACGAATCAGCATGTTTAACACTTGTAATACAAAGTTTAACACTATGAAAGTGGGGTTTCATGATGATCTTGAGCCAGCATGTTTAGAACAATGTCGTTAAGGTTTTTATTACTTTTACTACACTTAGTAGTTTGCTTTTGAATTATGAAAATACACCTCTAGAATATAACAAGAAGAGATAAAAAAGAGACAACAAAATCTAATTTTTCACAAAGAATTATGAAATGCGAAAGATGGATTAATTTTTAAGATACTAGTTTATTTATGATAGACAAGTTTATTCAATAGGCAGTAATGATTAGATACAGTCTCATGTTAAGACACAACTTGGTGGTAAATTAATTACTTTTATATATGAAAAGATGTTGAAACACATTTAAATATTTATTATCATTAGCAAGCGTTTGGTCTAGATCATTTTGCACTTTAAACCAGATCCAGTATAAGATCCATTCAATCAGTTTGATCGGTTGAGTCCATGGTTCACAATTTTAAATTATTTTAAAATTTTGAAAAATAATGATCTCTATCGCCAATGATACTCTTGCACATATAATGTTCCCAGGTAAATATCTTTAGCTTTATCAGGGGAGGGTTGGGTTGGGTGGTACGGGGGGAGGGAGTGTAAGCAAGAGGTCTCGCGTTCGAGTCCTCCTACTTACACTAAAAAAAAAAAAACAGATGATGAAAAAAAAATTCTTTAGCTTTATCAATAATAAATAACATACAAATCTTTCCGAAAAAAAACTTAGATCCAAAAAATTTAAGCACATTAATTCTACGTATTCTCCTCCCAAAAAATGAGGAAATGAAAACTTCAAACGCAAATAAACAAACGAAATCTCTGCATGCAGAAAAGAAACATATGAAAACTTAAAAAGATTGAAGTAAAAAGGTGGAAGAAAACTTCTGGATATTGAACAAAAGAGGTGGAGATTTTAAAAGGGGCGATTGTAGAAAAGAGAAGAGAGTGGAAATTGAAGATTAAAAATGATAGTCGAGAGGGATGGAGAGTTTATAGTGGAAAATAAATTAGTAACCATGAACACCCATGAAAAGATAAGGAAAAGATAAAGGTGAAAAGGGAGAGAAGATGTAGATTCGAGGTTCACAACTGGAGAGAGAAATGAGATAGAGAGAAATGGGTAGCGATTGAATTTTTTTAGAATAAGGAAGTTATCTTTATTTTTCCCTATGTAGTTATGAGAACTGACAGGTGCTGAACCTGTGCAATAATAATAATAAAAACCTAAATACCACTAAAAGCAGTCAAAAATTAATCCTAGGTTCTGGAGCAGGGACTCTAGGTGTGCAATGGGTTACTTGATTCACCCTGTTCCCGAAGAGTTTGCTGAATCCGATATACCAGAATTAATAAATTGACGAAATTTACTAAATAGTAGACAGTGGCAAGTAGGGTCGTCTCCTCAGGGACTGGAGATATTTGTCTCTTTTAAAGTCCAATTGGTAAGAGGGGGATTTCACCGATATGCAACTAAAAATAATTAAACAATCCAACTAAAAATAAATAATTAACTAGCACAAATATAGCAGGAATTAAATCAAGAATAAATAAATTCTAGCCAAGGATACAACTACTCAGACACAGTCCATTTATCCAATCATTGATGCAAGAGAGGTTCACTTAATTTATTAATAGACTAGTTATAGTCACCGATGAATTCTGATGACCAATTTTTCCTTAATTTATTGATAACCAAGGTACGATCATTGATTACCCCTAACCAGAAAATACTCCTAAGTACGACCGTTGGAATTAATTTTCCAATTGCATTAATCACTAGAAAAACCTAGCCCTAATCAATAACACGCTACGAGGGTTATTTAAATTAGATTGCACGTTCCCCTAATGTGTAAACACACCAGTTGCCACTAATATTAATCAATCAAACAATTACGAATTTAATTGACTAAATTGGCACGAGATTAATAAATCACATTAAACATCGGGCCCTTGACATTCAAATAATAAAATAATCCCATGAAAATTCAAGCAGATAACGTGCAAATATTAATAAATTGAGGAACGCGTGAAAACTAATTAGATCTCACAGATTTTCGGGACTGCGCCGTCGACTTGACCCTTGACTAGATGGAAATCTTAGTCACGCCGCATAATTAAATCACCACACGAATTAATTGATTGCAAAGACATTGCGTTTTTACTAGAAAGCAAGGAATAAAAGATTTTTTTCCCGTTGGGAAATATTGTCGAACACCTGGCGTGTGTCAGAGGCCAGTCAGAAGAAAGAAAGAAAAACTAAAACTCAACTAAAAGCTAAAACTAAAGCCGTCCCCCCTCTGTACGTTTGTTGCCCCCCTTTTAAAGAACCAAAAGAAAGATGACTAAAAGCTATCTAGGTGGTCCCCACACATGTGGACAAAGCCTCCAAATTACTTCTTGTTTCAAAGTCTTTGTACGTCCCTTTCTTTGAAGAGCCCAAATGACTTAATGCCTTTTACTAGCTTTGTGGTCCCCACCAATTCAAGGGCCCAAGGATTGAAGCCCTTAGAAGTTTCCATTTCTCCATAAAGTCCCTCCTTTTTGGTAGTTTTCTGTTTCATTCCTGAAATTAAGTCCAGATACCAAATATAAATAGATATCAACAATTAACACAATATTTGGCAGGGATAAAAGGAGAAATTAATAATAAAATTACTAACAAATGATACCCTATCAATTCCCCCCACACCTGAATCATGCTTGCCCTCAAGCATGGAGACAACTCAACTCAACAATGGCTAGCTTTCACATTAACATTGCCAGCTGTGCTTATACCAAAATCAAGATTTAGTGGCTAAGTGTCAAGACATGTCTCTCCCGGTTAGCACCTAAATTCATAGACCCGTCCAATTCATGGCTAACTCGCCTAGGAAATCCAAATATTAACTAGCACAATCAGCAATTAAGTCAACTGGCAACCAAAATCTCAACATTGAGAACCAAGGATCGGCGGGCCAACATGATCATAGACCAACATATTTGCATTACACATCTGATCTTTTTTTTTTTTTTGATTGAACGAATAATGCTTAGTCCCAAGCTATTCAAGTCTTTTGACGTGAACTCTGACATTTTTAGATGCAAGAGCCCAGTTACTCAACTTTTCACAGTTCCAGGACTACTTACTCATAGATATCGCCACTTTTTGACGCGAGAGCCGACACTTGTGGTGCAGACCCCCGGTTACTGGGTGGCGACACTAGCGGAGTATAGCCATATGTTATTCACCATAAACCACCAAAATAACAAGTAATTAAAGATCATAGCCTGCGTCATGTCCCAAATATGGAGAACTAAGGTCAACAGGAGACCAATCCACACAACAATGCCAGCAAAATATTTACATTGCCTAAACAAGTTAGCCATAAATTGCACCAAGTCGTTAAACTCAAAACACTCACCAGAACAGCATGCTCTTACTTGCCACCGAAACTCAAATCATAGTGTAAACTACAACTAGCAATAAAAGAGTGAGCTGCCAACATATTCACCAAGATATCAGCAAGGGAAAAACATCCAAAAGGAATAAAGGAACAACACCTAAACTGGAAACACTTAAACTAAAAACATGGGAAAAACACCCCAAAAACCGAAAATTGGAAATATCTAGCACCCAAACTGACCCCCCCCCACACCTAAGTCACACATTGCCCTCAATGGGATAATTTAACAGTAAAAAGAAGGAGAAGGGCAACGGTACTTCCCTGAAGTCGTCAAAACAGAGGTGGATCGGGCGCGAACTGAGGAGCAATTCCCGCCTGTTGCATAAATGCAGCCAGATTTTGCGCCATGTTATGCAAGTTGATGCCAATGTGGGTCACGCGAGTCTCCAGTCTTTCAACGGTGTTCCGGAGTTGGATCCAATCGTCGGCCTTTGGGGTGGGAGGGGACGGAGCGGAGGATGATGGGCCAGGATCGCCGCCCTCAGTGGAAGCTCGGGCAAAAGATGATCGAGGGGGAGCGCGTAGCGGCCCCGGGGGAACAACCTCCCAACCATCGTCGCCTTCCCGAACTAAGCCCATCTTCTCTAGACATGGAATATCCAAGGGCTCCATTTGACAGGCTATATGCAAATTATGGTTAGAAATATCAAGTACATGCAAATTAATAGCCAAGTGAGTAATGTATGACCCAAGAATCAAGGGGCGCTTCTTTTTAGGCAAAATTGACTTGAACTGAGAAGCGAGCCAACACCCCAAATTAACTTTAATTTTATGATGCATGCACCATATAAAGAAAAACTCTGGCTTAGACAAAATGCCCGAGCTATCTCGCCTACCCGAGAAACTGTAAGCCAAAAAGTAGTGGATATAGCGAGATGCCGAGTCCTTCAGATAAGAACCCTTAGATAGACGAGGGTCATATTTATCCCTGTCTATGGACATCTCATCCCAAATATGGTGATAGCGGGAGAAAAAGGGCTGGACATAATCACAGGCACTCTCGGCATACTCACGAGACTCGGCATAGGCCGGATTAATAAAGCCCTAGGGCTAGATTGAAGTCAGTTATGGAATGGTGGAATTCCCGACCTATTAAACGGAAACGAATGACATCAGGGGTAGAAACTGTGTAACCCGTGGGGAGGTCGAACTCGAATGTGGCATAGAACTCCCTAACTAACTCAACAAAGGCTGGGAGGTCAGTAATACGAGAATAGGGGAGCCACCCAATGGCTTCAATCAAATCGTCAAAACCAACTCGAATATTTAGGAGGCCCAAGGTGGCGGCATCCCGATAACGGCATGGGATAATCCGCCGTTCACAAGCCGCAGCATATCGCCGCTTGTCGGCTGCCCTGGTGAAGTCCAAATGACCCCCAAAATGTGCAGGGTCAGAGATATGGACGCCTCTTTGTCGCCCAAGACGAGCCCTCCTCCCAGAGGAGGAAGGGTCGTGCGAGGGGTCAGAGACGGGAATGGAGTGCTGGGGTGGATGGGGCTGAGGGTTCCTAGGGGTCCTAGACCTAGAAGAGGAAGACCGTGGTTTCACCATGGTCTCTAGATGTCACTGTAATCACAAGGGGTTACAAAGCCAACAATTAATGGAAACAGGAAATTCAAAGCAATAACAATTTTCAAAACCAGCCCAATGAATCAAGAGAAACAATTCAATCACCCACAGGGTATACGAATTACCCCAACAAGACAGCAAATGCAATTAAGAAATAGCAACAGTTCCAATGGAGTCCAATATAAGAACAAAGCAACCCAAAAGTGCAATACTACTCCAAATACCCCAAGCAAGTCAATAAGACACAACTTATCAGCAATAAACAAAAAAGGGGCACAGTAGCCTTCCAATTCAACAAATAGGTACAGAGAAATACCCAACCAACGTCACTTCCAGGGGCACAAGTTAGAAACGAACAAAAAACGCAAGTGATACCTACAGGGACCCCAAGAGAGCAAGGAACTCAACCAATTGAAGTAAGTGAAACCCAACAAATGTCACTGATCGGACAGTCAATTATCCAATTCAAACGATCAAAACTAGCAATTGGGCCAAGCAACAGGCAATTGCAACAACCAATGGTTAGGATTCGAGAAACAGGTCAGGCACTAAAATTCAAGAATCAAATAGGCAGTCCAGCACAGAGGATTAAGAACTGGAAAGCAACACTGCAACCAGTACCACTGGTGCACAGACAGGAAAGAATTAAATTCAACGGCAGCAACTCAACCACCAGAACTTAAACTTTCAAATAAGCAAGTATCTTCAAATAGCAGCAACAATGATAGGCAAAAGACCTCAACCAGTACCACTGGTGAGTCACAGGGAAAAATTAATCAACCGGCCAAAAATTCAAATAATAGCAGAAAATATCCCCACTATGTCAGCAATTAAACCCAACTCTGTTCAAAATTTACCCTAGAAAATGCCCAAATTATCACCTTCGTTTATCCATCAAGAAATCCAACCACAAATGTCAGAGAGTGAAACTAATAGGGGAAGAATTTATGATACCTCCACCTGTCAGAAATCGACAGGTGGTGACGGCGTGGGGTCTGTTAGGCTCCTGGTGGCGTGCAACCTGATGGAGGGCTGGTGATGAGCTTGCGACAAGCAGCGGCGCACAGGGTGAAAGCGAAGAGAGGCGCGGCTTGGCCGGACTGCTGGTCGAAGTGGAGCTTGGCAGAAAGAGACCGCGCGCAGCGAGGGCCGAGCTCGTGAGCAGCTTGGGCTGGGCTCACGGGCGGCGTCCGTGGAAGTCGGCGATGGAAGAGAGAGGGCTAGCGGCGGCTAGTGGCGTCAGATGGAGGGCTGCAGGGTTGGTGGTAGCGCGCGAGCTCAAGAGGAGCTGCGTGCGAGGGAGAAGGAGCCGCGGCGGGCGGCGGACGAAGCTGGAGGAGAGCTGTTGGCGGCGGACTGAGCTCAGGAGGAGGCGCGCGAGCTAGTGCCTCGCGCGTCGTGGGTTGGCGGCGGCGATGGCAGTCTGGTTAGGTGAGAGGCGTGGGCAGGCTGCGGCGCGGGCTGGGGTTGCGCGCGCGAGGTGGAGCTCCTTTGTGATGGATCGTGAGGGAGAGTGAGGGAGATAGCGAGGAGAGGCGATGGGGAGGAGATGGCGCGGCGCGCGGCTGTGGCTCGCGAGGCGGCGGCGGACTGCTGGGGACGTCGGGTGAAGAAGAAAAGAAAAGGGGAAAAGGGAAAGCAGCGGGGAAGAAGGAAGAAAGAAAAAGAAAGAAAGAAAGAAGAAAGGAAGGAAAGAAAGAAGAAAAGAAGAAAATAAAAGAAAAAAATAAAATGGTTTTTTTTTTTTTTCAAAAATTATTGTAACCTAAATTGTCCAGAATTTGAAATTGCTATACACATTTTTTCCTTCCTTCGAAATTTTTTTTTTTTTGTTTGCAAAAACATGGTTTGGGTCGTCCAACACCGCGTGGGCATGCCAAGATTGGTCTTCGTCCTCTGACCTCAGGAGACACAATCACCGCGTGGGCACGCCAAGATTTCACTTCCTGGTCACAGTGGAGGAGATATTAGCATTTATACTACCCAACGGAGAAACGACAAAACGAAAGAAATAAACAACTAAAAACAATAAAATCAATATTCGGGTTGCCCCCCAAAAGAGCGCCTTTCTTTAGTATTTTTTGCTAGACATATCCCATAATTTGCTTAAACCAAGCAAATCGGGTCCTCTAAATGCATCGTCTCCACCCGTTCAACTGGAGCCCCATCATAATATGGCTTGAGACGATGACCATTCACCACAAATTTCTTCTCCGTCCTTAAACTCTGGATCTCCACTGCACCATAATCAAAGACATTAGTTACAACAAAGGGACCGATCCAACGAGAACGCAACTTACCTGGAAATAACTTCAACTTCGAGTGGTACAGTAGAACTTTTTGCCCACATTCGAACGTCTTCCTAGAGACCTGCCGGTCATGAAATATCTTATTTTTCTCCTTGTAAATCACAACATTCTCATAAGTTTCATTGCGAATCTCCTCCAGTTCTTGTAACTGTAACTTCTTTTGAATTCCACCCTCCTCAATATCCATATTGCATTGCTTAACCGCCCAAAATGCTCTATGCTCGAACTCGACAGGGAGGTGACATGGCTTCCCAAATACCAGACGATAAGGGGACATGCCGATTGGCGTCTTATACGCCGTTCTATATGCCCATAAGGCATCTTCAAGGCTCGTACTCCAATCCTTCCTATCGGGTCGAACCATCTTCTCCAAAATCGACTTGATCTCCCGATTTGATGCCTCCGCCTGACCGTTTATCTGAGGATGGTAAGAAGTGGAGACTTTGTACAAGACACCGTACCTCCTGAAAAGTGCAGCAATCGTCTTGTTGCAGAAATGGGTACCCCGATCACTTACAATTGCTCGCGGCATCCCAAAGCGGACAAAAATATTAGATTTGACAAATTCTGCAACCACTTTAGAATTATTAGTATAGGTGGGCTTTGCTTCCACCCATTTCGAAACATAGTTTACAGCAAGCAATATATATAGAAAACCATAAGACGAAGGAAAAGGGCCCATAAAGTCAATACCCCAAACGTCAAAAATCTCAACAAAAATCATTGGGATTTGGGCATTTGATCCCTATGAGAAATATTACCTACTCGTTGACACTTATCACATGACTTACAAAATAAGTAGGCATCTTTAAAGAGGGTCAGCTAATAGAATCCACTCTCTAGAACCTTACGGGCAGTTCTTTTTGGTCCAAAGTGACCTCCACATGCAAAAGAGTGACAATAAGCTAAAATAGACTGGAATTCATTTTCACTTACACATCTACGAATGATTTGGTCGGCACCACGCTTCCAGAGGTAAGGGTCATCCCAAATGTAAGACTTTGCGTCACTCTTTAACTTGTCCCTTTTTGCCTTAGGCCATCCTATAGGAAACTTGTCAGTAACTAGAAAATTAACAATATCTGCATACCACGGCAAGGATAAATTAACAGAAAATAAATGCTCATCGGGGAATGTTTCTCTCAGTGGGAGGTCGTCCTCGGTGACTTGTACTCGACTCAGGTGATCTGCTACCAAATTTTCTGCCCCTTTCTTATCTCTGATCTCCAGGTCAAACTCTTGTAGCAATAGTATCCACCTTATAAGTCACGATTTTGCCTCTTTTTTGGTCAACAAATATCGCAAAGCTGCATGATCAGAGAAAATAATAACTTTAGCACCAAATAAATAGGACCGAAATTTCTCTAAAGCAAAAATTACAGCTAAAAGCTCCTTTTCGGTGGTCAAATAGTTCAATTGAGCTCCGTTCAAGGCTCGAGATACGTAGTATATAGCATGGGCTGCCTTCCCCACTCTTTGACCCAGCACTGTGCCCACTGCATAGTCACTGGCGTCACACATGATCTCGAATGGCAGGTTCCAGTCGGGCGGTTGGATAATAGGTGAGGAGATCAATAGCTCCTTCAACCTATCGAACGCCTTCCTACATGCTTCATTGAACTCGAAGGGCACATCTTTCTGCAGAAGTTGGAACAGGGGTGCTCCAATTTTCGAAAAATCCTTGATAAATCTTCTGTAGAAACCTGCATGACCCAAGAAAGAACGCACTTCCCGCACACTCGCAGGGTAAGGTAAAGTTGATATAACATCTATTTTCGCTTTATCAACCTCAATACCCTTAGATGATCCTATATGACCCAAAACTATCCCGTACTCGACCATAAAATGGCATTTTTTCCAATTGAGCACAAGATTAGTTTCTATACACCTAACCAAAATTAATTTCAGGTTATCTAGACAATTATCGAAACTTTCTCCATACACACTGAAATCATCCATAAAAATCTCAATGATCTTCTCAACATACTCTGAAAAGATACTTACCATGCATCGTTGGAAGGTAGCAGGTGCATTGCATAACCCGAATGGCATCCTCCGGTATGCAAATGTTCCAAATGGGCACGTGAAGGTAGTCTTCTCCTGGTCCTCAGGTGCGATAGCAATCTGGAAATAACCTGAAAATTCATCTAAAAAACAATAGTAAGCTCGACCCGCTAATCGCTCTACTATTTGATCAATGAAAGGAAGGGGAAAATGATCTTTTTTCGTAACGGCGTTCAACTTCCTATAGTCTATACACCGCCGCCACCCGGTGGGCTTTCGAACTGGTACGAGCTCGCCCTCTTGGTTTGACTCTACCGTCACCCCCGCCTTCTTTGGAACCACCTGTACTGGACTCACCCAGGGGCTATCTGATATAGCAAAGATGATCCCCACATCCAACAGTTTCAGGATCTCTTTCTTCACTACCTCCATCATAAGGGGATTCAGTCTCCTTTGAGCCTGCTGAATAGGTTTAGCACCCTCTTCTAGTCTGATCCGGTGCATACAGATGGCCGGGCTAATCCCTTTAATGTCTGCAATTGTCCAACCTATCGCCTCTTTGTGCTCTCTAAGGACCCGGATCAGTTTCTTCTCCTGGGTTTTTGACAGTGTCGATGAGATAATCACCGGGAGTGTCTCGTTGTCACCCAGATATGCATACTTCAGGTGCTCTGGTAAGGGCTTCAACTCCAAAACAGGCGCCTGCACCACCGATGGCAATACCCTCTGGTGAGGCTGCGGAATGAATATAGGTGAAATTTCGTACCTTTTTGTGGAGGTTGGCAATGAGTGTAATGCTCCTATCGTGCATTTTAAATCTTCACTCCACTCCACCTCAGGAGTTGTCTCCAACTCGAGGTGCTTGGTCAAAGCCACCTCCAACTCATCCCTACCAACAGTTTCAAACACTTCCTGCACCGCAGGGTCAATAGCACTCACAGAGAAAACTGAGCTAAAGTTGGAGTTTGAGGGATATTTCATAGTATCAAAGATATTAAAATGTACAATTTCCGCATCAAACTCCATGGACAAGGTACCCTTATTAACATCAATTTTTGTTTGTGCTGTGTTCAAGAAGGGTCTACCTAATAATAAAGGTGAGGGATCGGATGAATGATCATCATCCATATCAAGTACATAAAAATCAGCTGGAAACACCAAATCATTAACTTTTACCAACACATCTTCAACCAACCCATCAGGATATGCATTGGTTCGGTCAGCTAATTGAATAATTATCCCAGTTTCTTTTAATGGACCTAGTTTTAGAGAAGTATAGATAGATTTAGGCATGACATTAATTGATACTCCCAGATCCAACATGGCCCTTCTAATCACAGTGTTGCCTATCCTACAGGGGATAGTAAACATACCTGGGTCTCCGCACTTTGGTGGAAGCTTTCTTTGCAGGACCGCTGACACATTCTCCCCAACAATGACCCTTTCATCTCCCCTCAACTGCCTTCGATTGACACACAAGTCTCTTAGGAACTTGGCATATTTTGGTACTTGCTTGATTGCGTCTAAGAGAGGGATATTTATCTCTACCTTACGAAGCACTACCAAGATCTCCTTCTCCTTATCCTGCTTTTTCGATTTTTTCAACCTGCTAGGAAAAGGAGGCGGGTTAGTTTTAACTGTAATTACTGGGTTTGGAAGTACCTTTGGACCTGCACCATTGCTGTCCTCCCTCTCAAGCTCATTTTCGATCTTTTCCTCATCCTTATCCTTAGGGATCACAGGTTCAGGCTCCTGAATTTTCTTCCCGCTCCTTAGGGTCATTGCGCTCTCGTTCTTCGGATATAATTCAGGCTGAGACGGCAATTTACCTTGGTTTTGAGAATCCAAACGGTTGATTGTTGTGGCCATTTGACTCATCTGATTTCTTATGTCCTGCATTTCGGAGTCCGTCCTTTGCTGATTCTGCGTAATGGTTGCCATCATTTGTTTCATCATCTCCTTCAAAGATGGACCAGAGCTTGAGGGCGGAGGTGGTCAGGGTTGGTATTGCTGCTGGTACCCTGGTTGCTTATTTGGCACGAAGTTAGACTGCCTGTTCGGTGCAAAGTTGGGCTGCCTATTTCCTCCATAACTGAAATTCGGGTGGTCCTTCCAGCAGGGATTGTACGTATTCGAGTACGGGTCATAGGGCCTTCTTGGCGCGGGCGCGTGACCAGCCATGTTCACCTGTTCTGCAGTTTCTTCCTGAATCATTGGGCACATGTCTGCAGAGTGACCCATACCAGTGTAAACCCCACATACCCTGGCTTGTGATGCATTTCCCACAGCCAGTTGCCTAACAAACGAGGTCAACTCAGTTAGCTGCTGCTGGATAGAGGATGTCTCAACCTCATTCACTTTGCGTACTGGGACATCCTCCCTCGTATCGAACTGTTGTGAATTCTCTGTCATCCCTTCTATTAGCTCCCTTGCTTCCCGAGGGGTTTTGTTCACCAGTGCCCCTCCACTTGCAGCATCAATTATGCTCCTGTCTCTGAAAAGAAGTCTCTCATAAAAATACTGTATGAGCAACTGCTCACTTATTTGGTGCTGGGGGGACTTGCTGCACAACTTCTTAAACCGCTCCCAATACTCATAGAGTGACTCCCCTGGGTGCTGCTTGATCCCGCAAATTTCTTTCCTTAGACTTGCAGCCCTGGACGCAGGAAAATATTTATCTAAAAATTTTTTCTTCAACTGGTCCCACGTGGTGATGCTACCTGGTGGTAGGTAGTACAACCAGTCATTTGCAGAGTTCTTCAAGGAAAAGGGAATGCCCTCATTTTTATTTGCTCTTCTGTGATTCCCGGGGGCTTCATACTATTACACACGACATCAAACTCTTGCAGATGCTTATACGGCTCTTCACCTGGTAAACCATGAAAAGAGGGTAAAAGATGAATCAGACCAGATTTTAGTTCAAATGGAGTGTTATCATTTAAAGTGGGGAAGGTAATGCATAAAGGCTGCTGATTTAAATCAGGAGCAGCCAACTCCCTTAATGTTCGTGCATTAGCCATGGTTCCTTCTTCCTGGTCAGAGTCGCTCGAAGTGTCTCCAAACGAATCTGTTGGTTCAACTTCTGGCTCAGGTCTCTGAGATGTAGCACTGGAGTGCTCCTCTCTGAGCTGTCTGGTCTCTTTTCTTGTCCTACGCGCAGTCTTCTCTACCTCAGGGTCGAAAATTAATTCACCTGTACGAGAAGAACGAGGCATACACTTGAAAAGCACCAGAAAGTTAGATCAAAAATGACTTTAAAAAGAAACAAATAATAACGCCAGTCCCCGGCAACGGCGCCAAAAATTGACAGGTGCCGAACCTGTGCAATAATAATAATAATAACCTAAATACCACTAAAGCAGTCAAAAATTAATCCTAGGTACTGGAGCAGGGACTCTAGGTGTGCAATGGGTTACTTGATTCACCCTGTTCCCGAAGAGTTTGCTGAATCCGATATACCAGAATTAATAAATTGACGAAATTTACTAAATAGTAGACAGTGGCAAGTAGGGTCGTCTCCTCAGGGACTGGAGATATTTGTCTCTTTTAAAGTCCAATTGGTAAGAGGGGGATTTCACCGATATGCAACTAAAAATAATTAAACAATCCAACTAAAAATAAATAATTAACTAGCACAAATATAGCAGGAATTAAATCAAGAATAAATAAATTCTAGCCAAGGATACAACTACTCAGACACAGTCCATTTATCCAATCATTGATGCAAGAGAGGTTCACTTAATTTATTAATAGACTAGTTATAGTCACCGATGAATTCTGATGACCAATTTTTCCTTAATTTATTGATAACCAAGGTACGATCATTGATTACCCCTAACCAGAAAATACTCCTAAGTACGACTGTTGGAATTAATTTTCCAATTGCATTAATCACTAGAAAAACCTAGCCCTAATCAATAACACGCTACGAGGGTTATTTAAATTAGATTGCACGTTCCCCTAATGTGTAAACACACCAGTTGCCACTAATATTAATCAATCAAACAATTACGAATTTAATTGACTAAATTGGCACGAGATTAATAAATCACATTAAACATCGGGCCCTTGACATTCAAATAATAAAATAATCCCATGAAAATTCAAGCAGATAACGTGCAAATATTAATAAATTGAGGAACGCGTGAAAACTAATTAGATCTCACAGATTTTCGGGACTGCGCCGTCGACTTGACCCTTGACTAGATGGAAATCTTAGTCACGCCGCATAATTAAATCACCACACGAATTAATTGATTGCAAAGACATTGCGTTTTTACTAGAAAGCAAGGAATAAAAGATTTTTTTCCCGTTGGGAAATATTGTCGAACACCTGGCGTGTGTCAGAGGCCAGTCAGAAGAAAGAAAGAAAAACTAAAACTCAACTAAAAGCTAAAACTAAAGCCGTCCCCCCTCTGTACGTTTGTTGCCCCCCTTTTAAAGAACCAAAAGAAAGATGACTAAAAGCTATCTAGGTGGTCCCCACACATGTGGACAAAGCCTCCAAATTACTTCTTGTTTCAAAGTCTTTGTACGTCCCTTTCTTTGAAGAGCCCAAATGACTTAATGCCTTTTACTAGCTTTGTGGTCCCCACCAATTCAAGGGCCCAAGGATTGAAGCCCTTAGAAGTTTCCATTTCTCCATAAAGTCCCTCCTTTTTGGTAGTTTTCTGTTTCATTCCTGAAATTAAGTCCAGATACCAAATATAAATAGATATCAACAATTAACACAATATTTGGCAGGGATAAAAGGAGAAATTAATAATAAAATTACTAACAAATGATACCCTATCAAGAACTTACACAATAGATATGTTTTGTGAGAAATGAATAAGAAGATAAGTGGTGGAGCCAGAAAAAATTTTCAGTGGGAGCAAAAACAACTCTAAAATTTTTTACATACTTTTTTTTAGTTTTTTAATAAAAAATTATTCACCAACAAGTACAAATGATGCATATATTTCATGAAAAACATCAAAAGACAAATTCAAAACTATTAATATAATAATAATTTTATTTCAAAAGTAAAGTAAATCATTTAAAATTGCTCATGACGAGTTTTCATATTTTGATAATGGTTTACAACATTTTCATTTTGAACTTCACGAAATATATTTTTCTCAATATAAGTAACTAAATAATTATTAATCCAAGTGTCTTCCATTCTATTTTGTAACTGATTCTTGACTATATTCATCATTGAAAAAACCCTTTCTACGATAACTGTAACAACAGGTAAAATCAAAGACAACTTTAAAAGCATATAAACCAATAGATATACAAAACTCCTAGGGACACACTTGAAATTATATCAAATTTTTATAGGTATCATAGAAATTTAAGGAGACAGTGGAAGCCCGTGCCCCCAGTGTAAATCCGCCACTAAAGAAGATTGTCTGGTATGGTTGTAAAAGCTTTTGAATCCTATAGCATAGGTTCCATGTTTTGCAAAATTTATTGGGGAAATAAAAGATTGAGAAGAAAATCGAAAACCAGGATTGATCGGGTTAACCGGTTTTCACCGTTTCACTGGTTTTGACAGACTTTGACTGGTTTTCTAGGTATTTCAAGCTTTGGCATGCACTCGGACAAACAAACTTAGTGGATCACGGTTGAATTTGTTCGACTGCCCGGTCCAATCAGATCCTAAAAACAGTGGATCCACTTATTGCTAGGGAAGCAGGCCTCTAGCATATTTTAACCGTGGAGTTAATCATTATTAGAAATGCCTGTTTGGAAGCCAGGTTTTTAAGCAAGTTTTCTACCTACTAGTTTTTTAACAACTTTTGCTACAGGAACCCCAAAAAATTTATTCAAAGTTTTTAACCTACACACTTCAAAAATACACAAAAAACTTTCCCTTCAACTTTTTTTCTTTTTCCTCCCCCACCCAACCCACCACATCCTCCGCCGCCGGCCATCACCTCTACCACCGCTTCCGGCGCCGGTCACTATTCCGGCAGCCAGTTCCGGCCTTCCTCTTTTATTTTTCCTCACTCCCTCTCCTCCTCTCCCCTCCCACTTTGACCGATCTGTTGGTGCCCTTCTGAAAATTTTTTCCTTTTTTTTCTCCCTCCCCCCTCCCCTCTTCGCCTCTGCCTCCCCCGCCACTCTCCCCCTCCCCCTTTGACTGATCTGGTCACGCGACTAGATCGCAAAGGAGGAGAGGGGAAGGGGAGGGGCGACGGGGGAAAGAAGGGGAAGGGGAGAGGGGAAAGGGAGGGGGACCAGATCGCGTGGCGAAGGGGGAGAGGGAGGGTGGCGGGGAAGGGGAGGGGCGGCGGGGGAAGGAAGGGGAAGGGGAGAGGGAGAGGGAGAAGAGGGATGGCGGGGAAGGGAGAGGGAGAGGGGAAGAGAAAAAAAGCAAAAGAAAAAAAAAAAAAGACAGAAAGAAAGTTGCTGCCATGGAAATCTCCGGGAGAGGGAACACGGGAGGGAGAAGAAGCGGGAAGGGAGGAAGGAAAAGAAAAAAGAAAGAGATTAAAAAAAGAAAAAAGAAAAAGAAAGAAAGAAAATGAAAAGGAAAAAAACTTTTATCTTACAAAAGTTTTTCTACAACTTCTACAGTGATCTACAGTAAAGTTTTATACAAACACTCAAAAAAGTCACATTCCAAACAGGCCCAAAGTTTGAAAGTGTGGTCGTCCTCCATGTGAGTTTCACGTGTGCATCGTATTGCTGTTTTATTTCCCTTTTGTTGACCTTGGTTGATCAGTCCTTAGTTTTGATGATTAACAAACCAAAATATAGATTTGGACTAATGTTTTTATGTGAGAAATTTGTTAGAACAGGTCATTGATCTAAAAGAGAATCGAAAAGATTTGAATCAAAGAGAAGTTAAGAATTTTGAAGGTTCGGACGTAGAGGATCGGACGCTCGATAGAGGATCGGACGTCCGACAAACGACGTTACTCTTCGGACGCTTGGATCGGACGCTCATTTATTGCTTCGGCCGTCCGACACAAAAAGAATGAAAGGTGAACATTCTGACTTCTATCGAACGCAGGGTTCGGACGCAGAACAAATGGTTCGGACGTCCGATAGGTGGTTCGGACGCATGGTTCGGACGCAGAGCAAATGGTTCGGACGTCCGACAGGCCAACGGCTAGTTTCGACAGCATTTAATATTTGACCGTTGGAGAGCCTTTTGGAGCCATTTCTCACCTTCTATAAATACCCCAAAGCACAAGAAGACACTGACTTTTTGCCAACACTATATACAAGCTTACAAGTGAGATCTTTGAGTAGAAATATTCTTTGTTGGTTGTATAAGGGGTTGGGAAAGTTGGGTTGTGAGGTTGCTCAAGTGAAGGTTACTCTCTAGGAGGAGTAAAACCTTGGTGAAGGTGAACCTATCACTTGGAGTGGTAAAACATTGATAAAGGTTGCCTCACTTGTATAAAGTAGTTCTTAATTGAGTGGGTAAGCTTTCAATTGTAGCTAGTTGAGGGTTTACTTGGAGAGTAGTAAAATTCCTTTGCTCAACCAAAGTATGTTTGGGGTGAGGAAGGAGTGAGCCTTCACTTGTTCAAGTTGGTTAGCACTACCATCAATTGAAGAAGCTATTTGGTGGATTCAACTCCAAGTTTGGAAGAAGCTTGGGAGTTTGATTGGTTTGAATTTCTCTTACTTTATTGTTATTCTATTTTTGTGCTTTAAAATTGCTTATATTCTTTGTCATTGTATTTACTTGACTACTTGTCTGGTTGAGTATTTTGGTTGTATTTGGTTGCATCGGGGCTTACAATTGGTATCAGAGCTTGGTCTCTTAGAGATCAAGCTTAACCGCTTAGAGTAAAGATCATGGCAACCATAAAAGTTTTCTTTTTAGAAGGGCAATCTATTGATAGACCACCTATGTTTAATGGTTCTCATTTTAGCATGTGGAAACAAAGAATGGTTCTCATTTTAGCATGTGGAAACAAAGAATGATGATTTTCTTACAATCCGTTTATATTGAATTATGGTATGTGGTAGAAGATGGTCCTTATGAAGCTAGAATAGTTGACTCTACCACTAATTTGAGTAGATTAAAGACTAGACAAGAATTGAATGAAAAAGACAAGAGATACCTTTCTTTGAATGCCAAGGCCATGTATATATTGTGCAATGCATTAGATGTAAATGAATCTAGTAGAATTAAAGGTTGTAAATCAGCTAAAGATATTTGGGATAAATTGTGTGTATTTCATGAAGGTAACCAAGATATTAAAGAACAAAAGAAATCTTTGCTTGTTTCTCAATATGAATTTTTCAAAATGCATCCTCTTGAAAATGTTGATAAGATGTGTAGTAGATTTTGTGACATTATTCAAGATCTTAAATTGCTTGGAAAAGAATATTCTTTGGGTGAGAAAAATAGAAAGATTTTGAATGCCTTGCCAAAAGAATGGGAAAACAAAATAAATGCTATAGAAGAGGCAAAGGATTTAAATTCTATGTCCATTGAATCTCTTGTGAATTTCCTAACCTCTTATGAATTAAAGCTGAAATTCAAAGTGCAAGAGGAAGAAAATGCAAGAATGTATAAGAGAGGCATAGCTTTTAAAGCATCTCAAGTGGCGGATAACCCATCCTTCATGGGTAATGAAAACATGGAAGTGGACAATGATATAACTCCTCACATCAAAATATTCAAGAAGATCTTCAACAAGAGAAGTTCAAGAGGAGATTGCAAAATTACATGGGATGAATGCAATTCAAAAAGAGAAAAAGAAGAGTTGGCCCAAATGGCACTAATGGCCTTTGGAGAAGATGAGGTAAATTCTTATCACTCTTCTAGTGATGAAGATAATGAAGATGATGATGTGCAAATTCTTATGATTAAAATGCATAAAAGTTTGAGAGAATCTTATGCTAAAAATAAAGATTTGAAAACAAAAATAAATGATTTGTTGGAAGAAAACTCCAAACTTTTTCAAGAAAACAAATGTTTGAGAATGGAAAATGATGATTTAAAAAAATCAAAAAGTGTTTTTGATTGCAAAAATAATTTGAAAAGGAAGTTGGAAGAGAAAACAAAGTTTTATGAAAAAATGTTGGAGGAACAAAATTTGTTAAAGAAAAGAATTAATGACTTGAACGAGTTTCTCCAAAATGAAAAACAAAAGTTTTCTCAAACAAAAGAAAGCAAATCTTTTCAAGGCACAAATAAGTTTGCTAAGAAAATTAATTGCATTAAATCCACTTATGTGCAAAATACTTCTATCATGTGTCACTTTTGTTGCCAATTTGGACATATGCAAAATGATTGCTATGTAAAGAAAAATATGAGAAAATGTATGAAATCCATGTGGATTGCTAAATCATGTTGTACTAACTCCCAAGGACCCTATAAAAAATTACAATTGGCTTTTTGAAAGTTTTGACATTCTATATGGTCTTGATTTGAAAAATAAAGGGGGAGTTTGCTTTTTGATTGATGCCAAAAGGGGGAGTAGGATTTATTGAAATTTCTTTGTATGTTGGCATTTTCTGAGGGGGAGTTTTATTTGAACTTATTTGATCAAAGAAATCTTCATTTTGTTTGTCATCATCAAAAAGGGGGAGATTGTTGACCTTGGTTGATCAGTCCTTGATTTTGATGATTAACAAACCAAAATGTAGATTTGGACTAATGTTTTTATGTGAGAAATTTGTTAGAACAGGTCATTGATCTAAAAGAGAATCGAAAAGATTTGAATCAAAGAGAAGTTAAGAATTTTGAAGGTTCGGACGTAGAGGATCGGACGCTCGATAGAGGATCGGACGTCCGATAAACGACGTTACTCTTCGGACGCTTGGATCGGACGCTCATTTATTGCTTCGGCCGTCCGACACAAAAAGAATGAAAGTTGAACATTCTGACTTCTATCGGACGCAGGGTTCGGACGCAGAACAAATGGTTCGGACGTCCGATAGGTGGTTCGGACGCATGGTTCGGACGCAGAGCAAATGGTTCGGACGTCCGACAGGCCAACGGCTAGTTTCGACAGCATTTAATATTTGACCGTTGGAGAGCCTTTTGGAGCCATTTCTCACCTTCTATAAATACCCCAAAGCACAAGAAGACACTGACTTTTTGCCAACACTATATACAAGCTTACAAGTGAGATCTTTGAGTAGAAATATTCTTTGTTGGTTGTATAAGGGGTTGGGAAAGTTGGGTTGTGAGGTTGCTCAAGTGAAGGTTACTCTCTAGGAGGAGTAAAACATTGGTGAAGGTGAACCTATCACTTGGAGTGGTAAAACCTTGATAAAGGTTGCCTCACTTGTATAAAGTAGTTCTTAATTGAGTGGGTAAGCTTTCAATTGTAGCTAGTTGAGGGTTTACTTGGAGAGTAGTAAAATTCCTTTGCTCAACCAAAGTATGTTTGGGGTGAGGAAGGAGTGAGCCTTCACTTGTACAAGTTGGTTAGCACTACCATCAATTGAAGAAGCTATTTGGTGGATTCAACTCCAAGTTTGGAAGAAGTTGGGAGTTTGATTGGTTTGAATTTCTCTTACTTTATTGTTATTCTATTTTTGTGCTTTAAAATTGCTTATATTCTTTGTCATTGTATTTACTTGACTACTTGTCTGGTTGAGTATTTTGGTTGTATTCTTTGTCATTGTATTTACTTGACTACTTGTCTGGTTGAGTATTTTGGTTGTATTTGGTTGCATCGGGGCTTACACCTTTTTTTGGGATAATTTCAGAAACCTCCCCTGAGGTTTCTGACACTTTCACTAGCACCCCCTGAGGTTCTCAAAATTTCACTGATCTCCCTTGCTTTTGAGTTTTTGGTAACAATGCAGCCCAAATCTGATTACAATATTATTTTCATGTGTGAGAAGGTATTTTTATTCCATGGCTGCCCCTTTGCTCCTTGTATTAATAGAAGATTGAAAGAAGAATAAATTATTAGAAAGATTACTAAAGTTGAGGGGGTGTAAGTACAATACAAAAAATTGTAAGCACTAGATGTGCCAGCAAAAATGCCGGTTTTCATAAATCTTAAGTCAACCAGTAGGTTATCTATTTAACATAAATTAAGTAACTAATTAAACTAATTAAATTACCTGCGAGTATTACTTTCACATAATTAATTTATGTTAAATACAAAACTTACCAGTTTCCCTTTCGTAAAAATATGAGTGTAATACTTTTTGAATTTTACTTACAACCATTTGTATATTTAATATAAATTAAATGATTTAGAGTAAAATGCTCATAAATAGCTATTACTTTGTTCGTGTAATAGAGGAAACCCATAAAGAGCTAATATGTTATGGGCAATTACTTTTTTTTTTCATCTTTCACGTATTTAATTTATGTTAAATAGAAAACCTACTTGTTTTCCTTTCGTAAAAATATTAGTGTATCACTTTTTAAATTTTATTTACAAACATTTATGTAGTTAACATAAATTATATAAAAGTGTAAAATGCCTATAAATAACTAGCACTTTATTCATATAATAGAAGAAACCCGTAAAGAGCTAGTAAAAAATGGGTAATTTCTTTTTTTACTTTCACATATTTAATTTATATTAAATACAAAACCTACTAGTTTCCCCTTCGTAATAATATTAGTGTAACCATTTTTGAATTTCATTTATAAACATTTATGTATTTAATATAAATTAAATGATGCAAATTAAATTGCTCATAAATAGCTAGTACTTTATCCATATAATGGAAGAAACTTGTATAGAACTGGTATGTTTTGGAATCTTGTTTTTACTTTCAAATACATCATTTATATTAAATACAAAACATACTACTTTTCCTTTCGTAAAAATATTTGTGTAACGGCTTTTGAATTTTATTTGCAAATATTAATGTATTTAACATAAATTAAATTATTCAGAATAAAATGCCCATAAAACCTGGTACTTGGTTCATGTAATAGAGAAAAGCCATAAATAGTTGGTACTTTATGGGATATTTATCTTTTAAAAAATATTTAATTTATGTTAAATAGATAACCTACTAGTTTTTTTCGTAAGAAATTACTGTAACACTTTTTGAATTTTACTTAAAAACATTTATATATTCACAGCAGGCACAAAAATGGCGCCTTACTCCCTAATCTAGCTTTAATTCATGTATTAGCCATCAAATTTGTGTTATTGTTGTTAAACTTGATTAATCACTTTAGATGCCTTTTTCTCCAACTAAACGGTAGAAATAAACCCCAACTTCAGTAATAAACCCCAACTTCATAGGATATATTTGTAATTTTGGCCTTCATGATGTCAGCAAAGAGGCCCAATTTTCTATCAAGGGAGGTCAGTGAAATTTTGAGGACCTCAAGGAGTGCAAGTGAAAGTGTCAGAAACCTCAGGGGAAGTTTCTGAAATTATCCCCTTTTTTTCCCACCCGACCTCCCCATTTTTTCCCCCTGCCTTGGGATTAAAGAGGGATGATTACTCTTTACACTTTTATCAAAAGCGAGCATCTAAACGGCGGAGTGCTTATCATGAAAAGCATATACTTGGAAGGGCAATTACTGATCTCGATCTGACTTCCACCTGCAGAGAGGCAGCTACATTGTTGTTAAAAGCATATATAATATGCGTGGTTTAACTACAGGCCGCATTTGGTTGGCAATTCTTTAGAATTTCCTTTTTCGACAGGATAATTAGAATTAAATTCTGCTGGCATGCTCTGTATTAGCAGCGGAGGTCTGCTCTGCCTGCAACCTAATAATTCCTTTGATTTCCAAGACTTCTCTTGCCAGCTGTTGATGCAATCTCTTTCCGACTTTTCATAGATTATCTTTCCAGCTTTCCATAAACGAGAATGAAAAGCTACATTTTGGTCCTTATACAGCCTTCGGCCTTATTTTGTACCTCTGCGGCATCTTCTTTGCCTCTTGCCCAGCGTTTGTTTGTTTTCTTCCACTCTTTGTTGCTCTTACCTTCACCTTGCTCGTGCTGCTGGCTATTTTTATTCGGGTTTCCCTCATCATCTGCGTGGTTCTTGCTGCTATTACTCCACGAAGGTACTTGTTCGGTTCTTTTTCATGAGATAGGTGCTCCAAAAATTTGTCAGCTTGCATCATGCTGCTGTTTCCTTTGAAGGGATCAAAGGTTGAAGTGATTATATTCAATACTGATATTCCGTTCATGAGTCCAAGGATTGAAGTGTATAAGAAATATCTCTGACAGGTGCCGAACCTGTGCAATAATAAATACCTACTCGAGAAAAATACAGATTTTGTATATAACGGTGAGTAGGGTCGAATCCACAGGGACTGGGGATAATTCGTTTCTTCTAGAGTCCAAAGTATGGGGGGTTTTGGATTAAACGCTAACTAAATAAATTAACTGCAGAAAATAATTGATTAAGAGAAATAATTAAGGGAAAACTCTAACCAAGGGTACACTTCAGAAATGGTTCATGCACTGATCATCGATTCACAGATAATTCCACATTTATTAATAGATTGGTTATAGTTGTCATACACGCGATAAACAACCAACCTTTCCTTACTTTCTCGATAGTTAAGGTACGACCGTTAACTATTTCTCTAACCCAAAAACAATCCTAGGTACGACCGTAGGATTTAATTTCTAGATTGCATTAATAATTAGAAAGGCCCAATCCTAACTAACAAACACGCTAAGAGGGTTTGTTTAAATTAGATTGTATGTTTCCCTGACATAAACCCGATTACGCCAGTTGCTACTGAGATAAAGATAACGAACAATTACGGATTCAATTATCCCTATTTAGCAAAATAGCCTATGTGAATAATTAAATATTGCGCATCTATTCAATCACTCACACGAGCTATAGCAATTAAAAGCAGGAAACATATAAATACCAATAAATTAAGGAAGCAATTAAAATAAATTAGATCTCACAGTAATTGTTGAACCAAATCTTCAGTTGTCCCCTTGACTAGCAGTAGGAGGTTAGTCCTCCATTAATGGAGAACAACCCCCGCGGAAAAGCTATTTGAAGCTTACAATTGTTGCCTCCCAAATTCGCTCAAGGAAGAAAAGTAAAAATCGGCCCTCAAAGAAAAAGTCCCCTCAATGTTTTTAAAGCTACGGGCAACCTGCTAAAAGTAAGGAATAAATCTCCTAAGCTAAGTCGACTTCCTTTTTCTTCTAATTATTTCCTTGTCTTATACGGCCATGTGAAGACTAAAGGAAAGAGCCCCACTTTGACTCCAGCCCCAATCAAGCTAGGAAATCTCCTTGTGCTCTTGTTGACTTCTACTCGGACTTGGAAACTTCCACGCTCGAATCCCAAACCTTCTGAACTTGAATGTGCCACCACCAAATTAGCTAGAAATTGTCCCTTTTAATCATGTTTTGGTTATTTTCCTACAATTAGCACCATTAACCAAATATAAGTAGTATCTATCAATTAAAATACTATTTGTCTAAAATCAAGGGAAAAATAATTATTAATTTAGCAATAAATCATGACCTATCAATTTCCCCCACACCTAAACCATGCTTGTCCTCAAGCATGAGAACAACAAATCAAACAAATAAAATCAAACAATGGCTATTGTTCAAATCTTCTATTGCCAAGATACAATTAAAACACATGTCAAGTATTAGTGGCAATTTTCAAGAAATATTTCTCTAACTAGTTTTCAAGATCAAGAACTCTTTCAATTCATGACTAACTAATCTAAGAATATAAAATATTCAACCAGCATCCATAAGCAAATGGTTCGACTAGTAAGCAAAATCTCAACATTAAAATTCATGGATCAGCAGGCTAACAATTCATTCAAATACTTCCCATTTTTCACTTTTAGCATATATTTTTTTCTTTTCTAGAATATCCCCACTTATTTGATTTTTTTTTTCTTCAGGGGGAATGCTTAGTTTTTAGCCATTCAAGCGTTTTGACGCGAACTCCGACATTGGCCATATGAAGGAGCCCGGTTACTCAGCCATCATCGCTTAAAAACCACATACTCATAGCTATCGTTACTTTTTGACGCGAAAGTCGACACTTGTGGTGAAGACTCCCGGTTACTAGGCAACGATACTAGCGGAGTATAGCCTAATACTATTCATAAATAAGCACCAAAAATAAAATAAAATTAAATACCACACAAACCCGCTTCATTTCTTAAACATGGAGAACTAAGATTAATAGCTGAACCAATTTGCACAAAAAATACTAGACAAATATTTACAATACTTAGAAAAGTTAACCAAAAAGTGCAAAAGTCACAAAATCTCAAATATTCATCAAAGAGATACCCTTAAACTCAACCATGTCATACTCAACACCTTAGAGTATAAAATCTTGGCAGTAGAAAAATTTGAGACATTTAACCATCATTTATTAGGAATAATCACAAATATGCACAAAGATAGGCAAAAATTGGATAAAATTCAACAAGGTCAAACAAAAAATTCCAACAAAAATGCCTACACTTGCACTTTTTTCAATAAAACACCGATATACTACTCCCCCCACACCTAAACCTTCCATTGCCCTCAATGTAAGCAATAAAGAATAGAATTCAAAGCAAAAAGGGACAACGAAACTTCCCTGAGTACGCAATGGAGGGAAGAACTGAACTACGGCTGGGGAGGGAAAGGCGGGCGGAAACCCACGTGATGGAGATACTGTGTTAAATTCTGGGCCATCCGGCCCATTTGACGCTCCATCCGCTCCATACGAGTGTCCATGTGCTGCATCTGGAGCCGAAGGGCTGCAAGCTGGCTATCGGCGGAGGAAGACGGTGGAGGTGCCGCAGAGGACAGTCCGGGGTCCTCTCGGTCAAATCGAGGGGGCAGATCCACTCGAGGGGACTGTGGGCAGTGGGGTAGAGGTGGAAGGTTTGCTCTTGCCTTTGTTCTTGGGTTTGGTCATTGGATATCAGTGGACAAGACAAAGGCAAAGTAATGGTGTTCAAAATATGTCAACAAACAACCAACAAGGCAAATGACCCCCAGTCACAGCTCCCAATCACAAACAAGTGCAGAAACGGATAATAAACTCACCCCAAAAACTAATTAAACCTGTGAACGACAAAATTTTTGCCAAATACTACCAATTCAACCCAAAAATCAATTAATTAGATAAACATAGCAAAATTCCCCCAAAACTAATTAAACAGGCAACTAGAGTAAAAACTTTCCCCAAATATCACTGGTTGGGCACAACGTTAACCAAATAATCAACAATCAATCCACATATATGTCACAGCACCCAAACAAGCACAAATTTTCTGTCCTCAGCTAGCAAATCAAAAATCTGGCCTCAGCTAAGAAATTAAAATCTGGCATCAGCTAATAAAAGCTAGTAATCTGGCCTCAGCTACTTAGCGACAGAAAAATAAAGAAAGAGTTCACCGGAGGTTTGGAGTAGGCAGTGGATGACAGTGAAGAGAGCAGTGGAGGAGAAAGGTGTGACGCGCGTGAGAGCCACGCGCGTGGGCAGAGGCGCAGAGGAGTGCGCAAGGGGTCTGCTGGCCTGCGCTTGGAGAGGAGCTGGAGTTGCACGCGGCAGGCTGCTGATGGCTGTTGCGGCTGATGGTCCCTGCTCTGGTCATGCGCGCGCGCTGCTGCTGCTGGCTCAGCTGGGTCGCGCACCTGGATCGCGCCCGCTGGCTGCTGCGAGGGGGCGCCTGAGTTGCGCGATGGTCGCGCCTTTCGCCGCTGCTGGGTTGCTCCTGGCGAGGAGCTGGAGTCGAGCGCGATGGGGACGAGCTGCGAGCGCGTGCTGAACGCGGCGGCTTGGAGATCGCGCAGCTCCCTGAGCTGGCGGCTGCTGCTGGCGGTGCTCTGGCTGCGCGCGAGCTTGCTGGTGGACTACGGAGCGGTGGTGACCATAGAGGGTGGACGAAGGCGGCGGCGGCGGTAGCAGAGGTGCGGCGGACAGCAAGTGAGACGCGGCGGCCGTGCGGCGTGCAGGGAAGAAGAAAAAGAAAGAAAATAAGGAAGAAGAAGAAGAAAGAAAAAAATAGGGCTTCGTGCCCTTTGAAAATTTTTACGCTTTTCTCTTCTTTTTTTTTTATTTTAGTAAGGGCAATTTTGTCTTTTCACTGCCCCTACTCTTTTGACCATCCGTCAAAAATTCTCGATCCGTTAGCGTGACCACCTAGCGAGGGCACGCTCAACTGCTATAGAGTCCTCAGATCCTGAACCGAAAATTTCGCACGTCTAACTGTCAGCTTCCTGCACAAAAGCAACAAATCACTAAATGCAACTAACACTTAACAAAAATTCCAAAAACATAAGAAAACTAAAATAAAGAGCCTTGGGTTGCCTCCCAAGCAGCGCCTTTCTTTAATGTCTTTGGCTAGACATTGTCCTGTTTATTCATGGAGGATAAAATCGCGTAGCTCGTTTCAGTGCTTCATCTTCTATGTAATCCTGATAGCCCTCGTAAATAGAGTAATTCTTGAGCACACGAGCTACGGTCTTCCATGGACCAGTAGATGGCGCCAAACAACCAAGTAATGACCTTAAGTCTTCACTCACTCCTCCATCACAAGCACTTATTGGTTTGAGATATTTTGCCATCGTGACTCTTAACTTATTCCTGTCATGAAACTCAAAATCGTCTGGTATAATAAAATCAATCTCACTAACAGGAATTAAAGAATAAGAGTCAGGAAAATATTGATCAAGTGGAGGAGATGTCACCGCATTTGGAGATTGTTCACTGGATTCATTCACTTGAACCATTTGATGTTGGGGTCTCAATTCTTGCGCTTCAACTTTCTTTTCAACTGCATCTTTAGATTCTTCTTCTTGAGACTCTTGCAGTACCATGTCATTCGTCAGGATAATTGCACTCTCATCTTCCTCATGGTCGATAATAGTTTGTGAGGGCAATTCTTCATTCATTCGAGAAGCCAATGGCGTTACCCTAATGTCAATTGATCCATTTGATTTGCTAGGTTACGCGTTCTCGCTTGAGTCTCCTGATGAAAATCTATTATCTTGTCTCCTGTTGAATTTGATGTGTCTCCTGTTGAATTTGATGCGTCTCCTGTTGAATGATGTTAGTAGCTATTAATTCAACTATTTTCAACTTTTCTTCAAGAGACATACCTGACATGGATGATGATTCTTGAGACTCATACTGCTGAAAATTCATTGGCCCTGTTGTATAATTATAACTGGAGTTATCCCACCATCCTTGATCATACCCGTTTGGATTAGGGTTATACCACGTTTGAGACCAGGGTGAAAAATCTCCATAATTATTGAGTGGGACACTCAGATTATCTTGATATTCGGGGCACATACCGGTTGAATGATCCCTGGCATAACAAATTTTACAGGTTGCAGCAGCCATTCTTTCTCTAATAGAGTTTAATGCCTCTAAATATGCAAACTTAGAAAAAAAATCAGTCTCATTGCCTTCCTCGGAAACAAAATCCAGTATATCACCAAAATACGGAGTGTTAGAAGCCATAAACTATATAAAGAAAAAAGAGAAAAATAAATAAATAAAAATAAAAACAAGATGAACTCAAAAAGAAACAAATTAATCTGGCACCAGTCCCCGGCAACGGCGCCAAAAATTGACAGGTGCCGAACCTGTGCAATAATAAATACCTACTCGAGAAAAATACAGATTTTGTATATAGCGGTGAGTAGGGTCGAATCCACAGGGACTGGGGATAATTCGTTTCTTCTAGAGTCCAAAGTATGGGGGGTTTTGGATTAAATGCTAACTAAATAAATTAACTGCAGAAAATAATTAATTAAAAGAAATGATTGGGGAAACTCTAGCCAAGGGTACACATCAGAAATGGTTCATGCAACTGATCATCGATTCAAATATAATTCCAACATTTATTAATAGATTAGTTATAGTTGTCATGCACGCGATAAACAACCAACCTTTCCTTACTTTTTCGATAGTTAAGGTACGACCGTTAACTATTTCTCTAACCCAAAAACAACCATAGGTACGACCGTAGGATTTAATTTCTAGATTGCATTAAGAATTAGAAAGGCTCAATCCTAACTAACAAACACGCTAAGAGGGTTTGTTTAAGTTAGATCGTATGTTCCCCTGACATAAACCCAATTACGCCAGTTGCTACTGAGATAGAGATAACGAACAATTACGGATTCAATTACCCCTAATTAGCACAATAACCTACGTGAATAATTAAATATTGCGCATCTATTCAATTAAAAGCAGAAAACATACGAATACTAATAAATGGAGGAAGCAGTTAAAATAATTTAGATCTCACAGTAATTATTGAACCAAATCTTCAGTTGTCCCCTTGACTAGCAGTAGGAGGTTAGTTCTCCATTAATGGAGAACAACCCCCGCGGAAAAGCTATTTGAAGCTTACAATTGTTGCCTCCCAAATTCGTTCAAGGAAGAAAAGTAAAAATCGGCCCTCAAAGAAAAAGTCCCCTCAATGTTTTTAAAGCTACGGGCAACCTGTTAAAAGTAAGGAATAAATCTCCTAAGCTAAGTCTACTTCCTTTTTCTTCTAATTATTTCCTTGTCTTATACGGCCATGTGAAGACTAAAGGAAAGAGCCCCACTTTGACTCCACTTTGCTCTTCATCCGCCCCAATCAAGCTAGGAAATCTCCTTGTGCTCTTGTTGACTTCTACTCGGACTTGGAAACTTCCACGCTCGAATCCCAAACCTTCTGAACTTGAATGTGCCACTACCAAATTAGCTAGAAATTGTCCCTTTTAATCATGTTTTGGTTATTTTCCTACAATTAGCACCATTAACCAAATATAAGTAGTATCTATCAATTAAAATACTATTTGGCTAAAATCAAGGGAAAAATAATTATTAATTTAGCAATAAATCATGACCTATCAATCTCATTTCCAATGCTGAGGTTAGAAAGATTCCAGATGAGTTTAAGACTCCAGAATTAACTGCGCATTGGGTTATCTCCACGCGGACTATAGTTGAGGAGATTGCAGAAGATGAAGAAATCATTCCTTCAAAATTTAACTGTGCCAAATTCACAGAGTTAGCACAATTTATGGATCAAAGAGATAAATCTGTTGGTCAGTATTTACACTCTTTCTTACTTTCCCTTTATAATACTCTGTATGTTATAGTCATGTTCTCTGTCATTGACCACCAGCTATTCTGGGAATAGTTGTTACTGCATTAGAGAAAAAGCTCATGAATCGAAAAGAAAACGATTCATATGTCCAGAAGTTTGTCATTGTCAATGAAAGGTGAGATGTCAAGTTTTGTCATTTTCTTGATAACTATACAGGAGCTCTGTAATGGCATTCACTCGTGCAAGTGGACAAACTTGTCTATTTGAACGAGCTTTCAAACAATTATGCTATCTATGTGGGATGCCTTCATTGAAAATGAAGGTGCAAAGATCATGGCAGAGATTCAAAACTATCCTGTTATTATTGGAAGAAGCTTGAAGGTCCAGAATTATAACGGTAGCTGAAACATTCTTTTGGGACCGTTCCAGCAGATTAATTGATACATGTATTTGTTTTGACGGCTATCAATGAGGCTTTGGTAGGAGTCGCCCTCGCTACCCGGTTTAACTCGGCCATTCTCATCGATCCGCCTGTGCAAGAAACGAGGGCGCTAAAGAGTTGATTACGTTATTGCATGCTTTCAATATTTATATTACAGAAGTACGTCAATTAACTTGCTCATTTGCTGCCAATGTCGCTTGTTTGCAGGGCAATGAGAAACTCTGAGCAGCTTGCTGACATTGTTAATCAGAGGGCATACAACAAGGCCGTACGGGTAAAAGTCTCATTCTCTTTTGAGCATATCTTTCAATGGTTTTGGTACATGGCCTGTGAGAAATGTTTCCGCTCTACAATTGCCGATCATGGATTTGCATTTATGTGCAATTCTTGCAACAAAAAATACAGAGCTGAGCCAAGGTCGTTTTCATTCTTCGTTCATTATTTACAGTTCCTGCTACAGCTTCTGCTGTTTTTTCTACCTTATAGTTAATTCTATGATTAATTGATCCAGATGTCGCATTAATGTTGACTTAACTGATGCCACTGGAACTATAACGGATACACTGTTAATTGATCCAGTTGTATCCCAATGAACATCTTCCCTAAACTTATCTTTTCTGATGAACATTTAGTTTGAGGACTACATCTGTGGTATACAATGTACATTCCTAAAAAATGGTAGAGACAGAGCTTCATTTACAGTTTACACCTGCTTGCAAATAAAAATATGCACTATATAAGTAGCTTTGTGAAGCTTCATCTACAGCTTGTAGATAGTTCCAAATGGAATATATGCTATATCACTGACTCGCTCTTATATCTCCAACGTTTTCTCCCCAAGCTGCAGAAAAAGAATTGAGTCTGCACTTTACAGCTAGACATAATAAAGAACATTCTCACTGCATTTCCCTTTAAAAGATGGATATTTTGCAATTAACCTTACGAATATATTCCTTATTCGTGAATACGGCTTATGCAGCACCCTTCCATCCTTTTCTATACCATGTGATCTCTTAATTTAGTCCAGCAAGAAACAACTTCAAAGCACAGCTTTAAACACTGATTAGATTAAAAAAAAAAAGAATGTTATTCAGTCCTTGTCCCCATACAACGCCAATATCTATCATTTGATCCTGGACATATTTATAATTTACCACCGTGCACGCTCACGGTGATCGTCTCCTAGTGAAAATCTAAACCGGGGGGTGCAATATAGTCATATCCTTCGTTACACACGTACTCCTTTCTCTTTTCAATTTTTTTAAGTGGGAAAGAGATGAAATTCAAAAACTAAGAGAGAGAAAGACCATACTGTTCGCTGCAAATGCTTCAAGCTCCATTGCATAGCTAATCCCGTTACAATAATTCAATCCTATGGTGTGTCATACATTCCAATTTTCACTTGCATTGACATGTTCATGGGAAGAATCGTTTGTCAATTAAGATTATGAATATTCAAAAAATGCATGTATATTTCTCAAAGTGTTTCATCTATAGTAATACTCTCATTCATAAGTTCAGCCTCTGGTAATACTTAGCCTCAAGCCATCAAAGTAAGATTTTGATGGTAGTTGTTAGTAGGAAAAATCACGCAACGGAAGTAACATTATAATTTCTCAAATAATAAATAATTAAAAAGGAAACAAAATATTTTGTCCCAATTCACTAATTTCCCTCAACTACAAATTTGGAACTCCAAATTCTTAAATAGAGAAATATTACCACAAATCCTATTCGAATTATAATATCAAAACATGACTTAACCTATTTCCTAAATCAAATTTGACACCAATTCTAATCTAGTTACCAAATAAAAAATATAATTTTAAAACTATTAAACTTCTAAATATGCTTGGTTTAATTTTGGTCAACAATGCCTCCCATAAATTTGGTTCTTGATGTTGTCATCTTCAAAGCCATCACAAGTTTGAATTGTCTTTGCAACATTTATAGCAGTATATCTTGATAGGTTGCAATTTCAGCATTTATTTTATTATTAATTCCTCCTATTACCTGACTTGATGTGGATTAATTGCGGGATTCTACTCATTTTTAGTATTTTGCATTTATTTCAGGGAGTAGAACGAAAATATGATAACAGGTGCCAAATTGGCTGGAAAAGAATTCAGATGATTAAGCTTGTCCCAGGGGCACTTTTGGAAAAAAGATGTCACGCCCATTTTGGTAATTTTCGCAAAGGAATGACGGACGGAGGGCTTCTTTGCCTGCTGGGAGCCGCCGCAATAAGAAGAGAAAAAGAGGATCAGATGAAGGGGGCTTCTCCTTAGTTTTTTTTCCGACTGTAGCTTAGCAGCAATGCTTGACTTTTGCTTTCCCTTGGACTTACTTTTGACTCTAGCAACTTACGGATGTTAGGAAGAAAAGCAATTGTTAGCTTTTAGCTTTGAGGATTCTTCTTGATTTCTTTTCTTTTGAACCCTGCGCATGCTTTTGTGTTCATTCGATATATTGAGACGAATTGGATTTTGCCGAATTTCAAAGGACATGGCCGCTGGTTTCTTCTCAATTTCCCGTGAATTTAGTTCATCAATTATGAGCTAATTTTCCAATTCTAGCCAAGGAGCAACGAAGGCTCTGATTCGCCTAAAAATTGTGAGATCGATTTAATTTAATCTTTTCCTTTTATTTATTGGTATTCGCATATTCCCTGATTGCTATGCTTATGGTTATTTAATTAATTGGTTGTCTTGGATCCGGATGATTAATTGATTTGATAATCTATTGTCAATTGAGGTATTAAATCCGTAATTGTTTAATTACCTCAAGCAGTGACAACTGGCATGATTAGATTTGTGTCATGGGAATACGCGGGCTAATCTAAAATAACCCTGGTAGTGCGTTATTTGGTTAGAATAGGGCTCCTCTAATACGTAAGGCAATTGGGGAATTAAATTCTATGGGCGTACCTAGGATTATTTCTCAATTAGAGCAGTGATTAACGGGCGTACCTTGATCACCGACACAGTAAGGAGGGGTTGACTACCATCGCTTGTTTGGTAGTTATAACCTATTTATTGATAAATAATTGGAATTGGCTTTGCATCGATGATCAATTAGGTGAACCATTGCTGAAGTTATTTCTTGGCTAGATTTTTAATTATTACTCATTTGATTTTAATATTTTGTTATTTAATTTTTAGTAATTTTTTAGATTTTATTTGAATTTCTTTGAGTGTCACCTTCTACACAAAAACACCCCCCTTTGTCACTGTGAATTTGAAATGAAACAATTACTCCCAGTCCCTGTGGATTCGACCCTGCTTACCGCTATCTACAGAAATTACTTTTAGTTTGAGCAGGTTTTATTATTGCACAGGCTAACAACCTGTCAATTTTTGGCGCCGTTGCCGGGGACTGGCGTTATTATTTGTTTTTTTTAAAATTCATTTTTGTTCTAATTTTCTGGTATTTCTCTAGTGTATGCCTCGGTCTTCTCGTACAGGTGATTTGATTTTTGACCCTGAAGTAGAGAAAATCGCGCGTAGAACGAGAAAGGAAACAAGACACCTCAGAGAGGAGCACTCCAGTGCTACATCTCAGAGACCTGAGTCAGGAGTTGAACCAACAGATTCATTTGGTGACACTTCGAGTGACCCGGAGCAAGAAGAAATCCCCATGGCTAATGCACGAACATTAAAGGAGTTGGCTGCCCCTAATTTAAATCAGCAGCCTTTGTGCATTACTTTCCCGAGTTTGAGTGAAAACACTTCATTTGAGTTAAAATCTGGTCTGATTTCTCTTTTACCCTCTTTTCATGGTTTACCAGGTGAGGAGCCATATAAGCATCTGCAGGAGTTTGATGTCGTGTGCAACAGTATGAAGCCCCCGGGCATTACAGAAGAGCAGATAAAAATGAGGGCATTTCCCTTTTCCTTGAAGGACTCTGCAAAGGACTGGTTATATTACCTACCGCCAGGTAGCATCACCACGTGGGACCAATTGAAGAAAAAGTTCTTAGATAAATATTTTCCTGCGTCCAGGGCTGCAAGTCTGAGGAAAGAAATTTGCGGGATCAAGCAGCACTCAGGGGAGTCACTCTATGAGTATTGGGAACGGTTCAAGAAGTTGTGCAGAATGTGCCCCCAGCACCAAATAAGTGAGCAGTTGCTCATACAGTATTTTTATGAGGGGCTCCTTTTCAGAGACAGGAGCATAATTGATGCTGCAAGTGGAGGGGCACTGGTGAACAAAACCCCTCAGGAAGCACGAGAGTTAATAGAGGGGATGGCAGAGAATTCACAACAATTCAGTTCGAGAGAGGACGTCCCAATACGTAAGGTGAATGAGGTAGAGACGTCCTCTATGCAGCAGCAGCTAACTGAGTTGACCTCGTTTGTTAGGCAACTGGCTGTAGGGAATGCATCTCAGGCCAGGGTGTGCCGGATTTGCACTGGTATGGGTCACTCTGCAGACATGTGCCCAATGCTTCAGGAAGAAACTGCAGAACAGGTGAACATGACTGGTCACGCGCCCGCGCCAAGAAGGCCCTATGACCAGTACTCGAACACGTACAATCCCGGCTGGAAGGACCACCCGAATCTCAGTTATGGGGGAAATATGCAGCCCAACTTCGCACCGAACAGGCAGTCTAACTTTGTGCCAAATAAGCCACCAGGGTACCAGCAGCAATACCAACCCCGACCACCTCTGTCCCCAAGCTCTGGTCCATCTTTGGAGGAGATGATGAAACAAATGATGACAACCATGGCGCAAAATCAGCAGAGGACGGAGGCAACCATTATGCAAAATCAGCAAAGGACTGACTCCGAAATGCAGGACATAGGGAATCAGATAAGTCAAATGGCCACAACAATCAACCGTTTGGATTCCCAGAACCAAGGGAAGCTGCCATCTCAACCTGAGTTGAACCCGAAGAATGTGAGCGCCATGACCCTGAGGAGCGGAAAGGAAATTCAGGGGTTTGAACCTGTGATCCCTAAGGATAAAGATGAGGAAAAGATCGAAAATGAGCTCGAGAGGGAGGACAGCAGTGGTGCAGACCCAAAGGTACTTCCAAACCCAGTAATTACAGTTAAAACTAACCCGCCTCCTTTTCCTAGCAGGTTGGAAAAATCAAAGAAACAGGATAAGGAGAAGGAGATTTTGGAGGTTTTTCGCAAGGTCGAGATAAATATCCCCCTGTTAGACGCGATCAAACAAGTACCAAAATATGCCAAATTCCTAAGGGACTTGTGTGTCAACCGAAGGCGGTTGAGGGGAGATGAGAGGGTCATTGTTGGGGAGAATGTGTCAGCGGTCCTGCAGAGAAAGCTTCCACCCAAGTGCGGGGACCCATGTATGTTTACTATCCCCTGTAGGATAGGTAATACTATGATTAGAAGGGCCATGTTGGATCTGGGAGCATCAATTAATGTCATGCCTAAATCTATCTATGCTTCTCTGAAATTAGGTCCATTAAAAGAAACTGGAATAATCATTCAATTAGCTGACCGAACTAACGCATACCCTGATGGGTTGGTTGAAGATGTGTTGGTAAAAGTTAATGATTTGGTATTTCCAGCTGATTTTTATGTACTTGATATGGATGATGATCACTCCCCTGATCTCTCACCGTTGTTATTAGGTAGACCCTTTATGAGTACAGTACAGACAAAAATTGATGTTAACAAGGGTACATTGTCCATGGAATTTGATGGGGAAATTGTCCATTTCAATATCTTTGATACTATGAAATATCCCTCAAACTCCAACTTTAGTTCAGTTTTCTCTGTGAGTGCTATTGACCCTGTAGTGCAGGAAGTGTTTGAAACTGTTGGCAGGGATGAGTTAGAGGTGGCTCTAACAAAGCACCTCGAGTTGGAGACAACTCCTGAGGTGGAGTGGAGCGAGGATCTAAAATGCACAATAGGTGCATTACACTCATTGCAGACCACCACGAAAAGGTATGAAGTCTTACCTATTTTTACTCCCGAACCTCACCAGAGGGTATTGCCATCTGTGATGCAGGCACCTGTACTGGAGTTGAAAACTCTACCAGAGCACCTGAAATATGCATATCTGGGTGATAATGAGACACTCCCGGTGATTATCTCATCGGCACTGTCAAAAACCCATGAGGAGAAACTGATCCGGGTCCTTAGAGAGCATAAAGAGGCGATAGGTTGGACAATCGCAGACATTAAGGGGATCAGCCCGGCCATCTGTATGCACCGGATTAGACTAGAAGAGGATGCCAAACCTGTACGGCAGGCTCAAAGGAGACTCAATCCCCTCATGATGGAAGTTGTAAAGAAAGAAATTCTGAAATTGCTAGATGTGGGGATTATTTTTGCAATATCAGATAGCCCTTGGGTGAGCCCGGTCCAGGTAGTCCCAAAGAAGGCAGGGGTGACGGTGGAGGCCAACCAAACGGGTGAGCTCGTGCCAGTGCGCAAACCCACTGGATAGAGGCAATGTATAGACTACCGTAGGCTAAACGTCGTCACTAAAAAGGACCACTTCCCTCTCCCTTTCATTGACCAGATGGTTGAACGTCTAGCTTGTAGGGCTTACTATTGCTTTTTGGATGGATTTTCAGGATATTTTCAGATAGCAATTGCACCAGAGGATCAAGAGAAGACAACCTTCACGTGCCCGTTCGGGACCTTTGCCTACAGACGAATGCCATTCGGGTTGTACAATGCACCTGCAATATTCCAGAGGTGTATGGTAAGTATTTTTTCTGAGTATGTGGAGAAAATAATTGAAGTTTTCATGGATGATTTCAGTGTGTATGGTGATAGTTTTGATACATGTCTAGATAACCTGAAATTGATCCTGATAAGGTGTATAGAGATTAATCTTATGCTTAATTGGGAAAAATGTCATTTTATGGTTGAGCACGGGATAGTCCTGGGTCATATTGTATCGTCTAAGGGCATTGAGGTTGACAAGGCTAAAATAGACGTTATTTCTGCATTGCCTTACCCCGTGAATGTGCGGGAGGTGCGTTCTTTTCTTGGACATGCAGGTTTTTATCGAAGGTTCATCAAGGACTTTTCAAAAATTGGGGCCCCGTTGTTCCAACTCTTGCAAAAGGATGTAGCCTTCGAGTTTGATGACAAGTGTGAGAGAGCCTTCGACAAGTTGAAGGAACTGTTGACTTCACCCCCAATCATCCAGCCCCCCGATTGGAGTTTGCCATTTGAGATCATGTGCGATGCCAGTGATCATGCTGTTGGGGCTGTACTGGGGCAAAGAGTAGGAAAGGCGGCTCACGTCATCTACTATGCGTCCCGAGCACTGAATGGAGCTCAACTGAATTACTCCACTACTGAGAAGGAGCTTCTTGCAGTAATTTTTGCTTTAGAGAAATTCAGGTCATATTTGCTAGGTGCTAAAGTAATTGTATTTTCTGATCATGTAGCATTAAGGTACCTGATGACCAAGAAAGATGCCAAACCGAGGCTCATCAGGTGGATATTGCTACTGCAGGAATTTGACTTAGAGATAAGGGATAAAAAAGGCTCAGAGAATCTAGTAGCAGACCATTTGAGTCGCTTACCAGTTGGGGAGGAGAGCGAGCCGTTGAAAGATGCATTCCCTGAAGAGCATTTATTTTCTTTAAATTCTCAATTGCCTTGGTATGCTGATCTGGTCAATTATTTGGTAACTGGTAATTTTCCTGCAGGTTGGCCAAAATCGAAGAGGGATAAATTGAAGAGCGACGCCAAGTATTTTATCTGGGATGACCCGTACCTATGGAAGAGATGTGCAGATCAAGTGATGCGGAGATGTGTAAGTGAAGTGGAATTTCAATCGATTTTAGCTTTCTATCATACTTTTGCCTGTGGAGGTCATTTTGGATCCAAGAGAACTGCTCACAAGATTTTAGAAAGTGAATTTTATTGGCCTTCATTGTTTAGGGATGCCTATGTGTTCTGTAAGTCATGTGATCGCTGTTAAAGGGTAGATAATATAGCCCGTAGAGATCAAATGCCCCAAGTCCCGTTGATTTTTGTTGAAATTTTTGATGTTTGGGGTATAGATTTCATGGGGCCTTTTCCTACTTCTTTTGATTTTATATATATTTTGCTGGCAGTTGATTATGTATCTAAATGGGTGGAGGCTAAGGCCACTAGGACTAATGACTCGAAAGTAGTTGCAGATTTTATCAGGGCTAATATTTTTGTGCGATTTGGAATGCCAAGAGCTATTGTCAGTGATAGGGGAACGCACTTCTGCAACAAAACCATTGCTGCGTTGTTTCGCAAGTATGGTGTACTCCACAGGGTCTCGACGTCGTACCACCTGCAGACTAATGGTCAAGCGGAAGTATCGAATCGGGAGATTAAATCCATTTTGGAGAAAATGGTGCGCCCCGATAGGAAAGACTGGAGTCAAAGGTTGGAGGACGCACTCTGGGCCTATCGAACGGCATATAAGACTCCTATAGGGATGTCGCCGTACAGGTTAGTATTTGGGAAGCCGTGTCACCTTCCAGTGGAGTTTGAGCACAAGGCTTTTTGGGCGATTAAGCAATGCAACATGAATTTAGAGGAGGCCGGTGCCCAACGGAAGTTAGATTTGCAGGAATTAGAGGAGATCCGGAACGAAACCTACGAAAATGCATTAATTTATAAGGAGAGAAGCCGGACATTTCATGACCAACAAATTTCAAGAAAAACATTTGAAGTTGGTCAGAAGGTCCTCCTATACCAATCAAGGCTCAAGCTATTCCCAGGTAAGCTACGTTCCCGTTGGATTGGACCTTTTATTGTTACTCACGTTTTTCCATATGGTGCAGTCGAAATCCGAAGTGCTAAGACAGACAACAAGTTTGTGGTGAATGGACACCGTCTCAAACACTATTACGAAAGTTTTTCAGGTGGAGAAGTGGAGACAGTACATCTAGACGCACCACCGTGTCTTAATCAGTGACACTTTACCATGTCTAGCCAAAGACATTAAAGAAAGGCGCTCCTTGGGAGGCAACCCAATTGTTTCTTTTAATTGTTTGTTCATTTTCGTGTGGTAGTTTAGATGTGTTCTTCTTGAATTCGATTGATTTTGGGTTTCAGTTTTTGTTTTTGCTGATTTATAGGTGCCCTTCAGTCATGACGCGCCCGCGTGGTAACGTGCATGAAGCTCACGATCAGAAACTTCTGGGAGCTCTCTTACCCTCATGACGCGCCCCCGTGGTGATGTGCAGGAAGCTCACGACCAGAAACTTCTGGGAGCTCTCTTGCTCTCTTGACGTGCCCGCGTCACGTTCGCGGGAAAGGTAAGGATTCAAAAAAACAGAAAAAAAGAAAAAGAAAAGAATAAAAATAAAAACAAAAAAAACTTCAACATTTCTTATCACCAGTAGATTTAGTTTCAAAATTTTTTTTAAAAAAAAAAAGAAAAATAAATAAAATCAATTTCTCTCTTTTTCTTTTTCTTCTTTTCTTTTCTTTCTTTTCTTTCTTTTTCTTTCTTTCTTTCTTCTTCTTTCCCTTTTCTTTCTTTCTTCTCCCCTGTTTCCTCTTCTTCTCTGTTGTCCGATTCCCTTTGCCCGCCGCCCAACTCACGCACGCTGCCACACACCCACGGCCCCGCTGCCCCCCACATCCGTTCGCCGCCCACGGACGTCAACCCTCCGCCAGATCTGCTTCGCTGCTGAAGCTCCATCGACGCCGCCGCTGCTAAATCTCCACCGTCGCCCACGCGACTTCCTCCGCACGTGGCCACAAGCCCACGGGTACGCGCAGCAGCCTCTGTCCAGCAGCCGTGCTCTGCACACGGACACCGCCATCTACTTCCAGCCCGTCCGCCACCTTCCACTCCTGCCAGCAACTCCTCGAAAAGGCCCGCGACTCCAGTGGCCGGCGCAGCCGCCACTTCCCTCACGCTCCAGCCGCGGCCACACTGCGAGCCACCGCCGCTCTCTCGCGGCTGCCCAGCTCTGCTCCTCCACCCATTGCGCGCCGCCGTGGGCTGCCTCCCCAAT